>NC_079164.1:5830855-5903355 GCF_947568905.1 Ostrea edulis
GGTGGGTGGACGAGGATTAAGCCCGAAGATTAAACTATTCAAATGATTAACATTGGATAATCCAGTCCCACAATCCGGTTACTGACCTCGTTTAATCATCTAAGCTTTTTGCTATATTTTGTTGTGTGAAAATCTGATTCCAAATGATTTCATATATTATACAATGGGAAAAAATGCATATATTAGCTCACCCGGACTGTATTATTTCAGGAAGACCTTTTTATTTTAGAGTTTGGAATCAGACCTGGAGGTTATAACACGTTTTTGAGCACGTTTTCATACACAATGCTCCAAGTCGTACTGATACTCAAAAGTGAGGGTTATAAAACTTCTATAAAATCATTCTCACACTCAAATGGAGTACATGGAATACGAGTATTCTTCGGAGCTTCCTCAGAGTTGCACTAAAACAAACATGGCTGAGTTTGACTACAGTAAAAGTTTTAATTATAATCTCCAGGCCTGGTTTTGTATGTACAGAATTTCAGATACACATTTTATTTTTAGAGTTTGTATGTATAGAATTTTAGATACACATTTTATTTTTAGAGTTTGGAATCTGGTTTTGTATGTATAGAATTTTAGATACACATTTTATTTTAGAGTTTGGAATTTGGTTTTGTATGAATATAATTTCAGATACACAATTTATTTTAGAGTTTGGAATCTGGTTTTTTATGTACAGAATTTCAGATACACATTTTATTTTAGAGTTTGGAATCCAGTTTTGTATGTACAGAATTTCAGATACACATTTTATTTTAGAGTTTGGAATCCAGTTTTGTATGTATAGAATTTCAGATACACATTTTATTTTAGAGTTTGGAATTTGGTTTTGTATGTATAGAATTTCAGATACACATTTTATTTTAGAATTTGGTTTTGTATGTATAGAATTTCAGATACACATTTTATTTTAGAGTTTGGAATTTGGTTTTGTATGTATAGAATTTCAGATACACATTTTATTTTTAGAGTTTGGAATCGGGTTTTATATGTACAGAATTTCAGATACACATTTTATTTTTAGAGTACCTGTAGTATTCCAGACAGACATTTTATATCGCAGTATCTGGTTTTGTGGTACGAGTTTACAACACATGATAAGGTTTACTGTTTATTGATAATAGTCATAACATTTATGACTTGCTACATATTAATATACTAGTACCCAAATAATACAGGTGTACACATTCTGCCTGAAATATTGTATAATCACTTTAATGAAAAAAGACACACTATGTACGAAAGCAAAACCTTCAACATCGTATCTCCACAATCAAACAAAAATGAAAATTAAGGATATGCAGCAGTTGAAACACAGTATTTCTGTTAACTTATCTCTAACTTAAAGGTCATCAGTCACAATGTCTAGGTTCAGTAGTTAACACACCCCTAACTTAAAAGTCATCAGTCACAATGTCTAGGTTCAGTAGTTAACTTATCTCTAACTTACAGGTCATCAGTCACAATGTCTAGGTTCAGTAGTTAACATATCTCTAACTTAAAGGTCATCAGTCACAATGTCTAGGTTCAGTAGTTAACATATCTCTAACTTAAAGGTCATCAGTCACAATGTCTAGGTTCAGTAGTTAACACACCCCTAACTTAAAGGTCATCAGTCACAATGTCTAGGTTCAGTAGTTAACTTATCTCTAACTTAAAGGTCATCAGTCACAATGTCTAGGTTCAGTAGTTAATATACCCCTAACTTAAAGGTCATCAGTCACAATGTCTAGGTTCAGTAGTTAACACACCCCTAACTTAAAGGTCATCAGTCACAATGTCTAGGTTCAGTAGTTAACATATCTCTAACTTAAAGGTCATCAGTCACAATGTCTAGGTTCAGTAGTTAACATATCTCTAACTTAAAGGTCATCAGTCACAATGTCTAGGTTCAGTAGTTAACACACCCCTAACTTAAAGGTCATCAGTCACAATGTCTAGGTTCAGTAGTTAACTTATCTCTAACTTAAAGGTCATCAGTCACAATGTCTAGGTTCAGTAGTTAACTTATCTCTAACTTAAAGGTCATCAGTCACAATGTCTAGGTTCAGTAGTTAATATACCCCTAACTTAAAGGTCATCAGTCACAATGTCTAGGTTCAGTAGTTAATATACCCCTAACTTAAAGGTCATCAGTCACAATGTCTAGGTTCAGTAGTTAATATACCCCTAACTTAAAGGTCATCAGTCACAATGTCTAGGTTCAGTAGTTAATATACCCCTAACTTAAAGGTCATCAGTCACAATGTCTAGGTTCAGTAGTTAATATACCCCTAACTTAAAGGTCATCAGTCACAATGTCTAGGTTCAGTAGTTAACACACCCCTAACTTAAAGGTCATCAGTCACAATGTCTAGGTTCAGTAGTTAACATATCTCTAACTTAAAGGACACATATCGTGTTTTCAAAGTATACAAAATTATATGCATTTTGTCTTCCTTATGCTTATAGAAATTAATTGTAATAGTTCGTTCGCTGAAGTATTGCGATAATTAGCCACAATACGGACTTAAATCTAAGCCCCGATTTCAAAAAGCCTAGTTAATTAGATAGGTAGTCACGTGGTACAGTGACGTCATATGTGACCTTCGTCGATCAACTTGTTGTAAAAGTAGTGTTAGATATTTTTAAAAACTCGGGTTTTAGGGGCCTAATAAATTTACCATGGGTAACATTTATTTCGATGTTAACAAATTTCCCGAGTCTTATATCTTTTAGCCACCAGTGCATACAAATAGCGGCCCAAATGTAGCGAGGAAAGCGAGTATGAAATCTGCGAGTAAATAATGTTTACATGGGATCACTGTCTAAACACTATATGGTAATGTCATTTCTGTAAACAACTGTAGCGTTGTTGCTTTTTGAAAATAAGCAGTGCAATTATTATTAAATTTATTTTGGAGAAGTTAGATCTAAATTAAGATACGATTATGTATCATTGACAACTAGGCCTACTGTCACGGGTGCATTTCGAGAAGAAAAAAATAATAATAAAAATTATCAAACTTATGGTGAAAATCCCAATACTTTTAGATTATTTTATTCAAGCAATTTTATTAATCATTATTTTTTTGTTATCTACACGTTGTTACTTAGGAAGTGGGAGCGCGGCGTGCTGTACGTGTTCCTTAAAAAAAAAATGAAAGCATTATAATTCAATTCAAAGTTGGGAAATATCATATTTTATTATTTATAATTGAAAGTTCAATTATCTTTCATCTTCAAATTTCTTTTTTAAAACTACCAGTTGGTAGACACTGCTAGCGAAGTTCTGCCTATATGGTGTTACAAGGTGAAGGTCAGTTGGTGCGAGTGTGTATTGAATTTGAGAGCAGAACGGAAAGCATAAGCCGTAACAGTGGGTAGCTTCGATAGAACCATTTTCTCGCAGTTTATCTACGTCTTTGTCCAAGTGTTTGTTTAAAAAAGTAAAGGGACAAATTCTACTGGGTTTTTTATGGCAAAGTCGTTGTGCCGACAAAAAATATTCACGTCTTGTCCCTCATACCTTCCTTCGAAAATTGAAAAAAACACAGTCCAAAGCCTCTCTACTGATAGCAAGTACACCCTTAAACGGCACAAAACACCCTAATGCAGTGTTATTTACAAGCCGTTAATGTGATAATTGTTTGTTTGTCAATTAAATCTAATCTGTTAATGAAATGGCTAACAACTGTTTTCAAATCTTCTCGCTCGAGGTCGCATATGACGTCACAGATAATGGCGCGTAAAATATCGAAGAAAATATGCATATCGCAAGATTTGAATTTCATCGCTTTCAAACTCGAAAACTACGCAAACTGTTTCCTTTAAAACACATGTAAAGTAGTTTTAGGCATGAAATGAATTAATTTTGCTGAAAAAATTAAAAAGTTTAAAAACATGCGATGTGTCCTTTAAAGGTCATCAGTCACAATGTCTAGGTTCAGTAGTTAACACACCCCTAACTTAAAGGTCATCAGTCACAATGTCTAGGCTCTGTGGAAGTGTCAGTCTTTGGAGTCCTATATCTGTTACCTGTGTATTGTAATTCCTGCATGATGATGTATGCATCTACTGTCAGTGTTGTCAACATGTGCCAAGTCCTAAACTATTGTAATTCCTGCATGATGATGTATGCATCTACTGTCAGTGTTGTCAACATGTGCCAAGTCCTAAACTATTGTAATTCCTGCATGATGATGTCTGTATCTAGTGTCAGTGTTGTCAACATGTGCCAAGTCCTAAACTATTGTAATTCCTGCATGATGATATCTGTATCTACTGTCAGTGTTGTCAACATGTGCCAAGTCCTAAACTATTGGTGCAACAAAAGTCTTATTAAAAAAGTTAACAAAAAAGCTGCCCAAACAAAATGCCATCAGGGTGCGCTGGGTGCTTGACTGATCTTCGGTGTGGCTACAAAGCTTGGACTAGATCTGACTTGCATCACATCACTTAATTCTGTGTAGAGGGTGCAACAAAAACAAAACTCCAACTCTCAGGACCATTGTATCTCACAAACAGGCTCAAACATAAGGCTATACATTTTGTAAATAATCCTCTGGAGAGTATTTGATAAGTTTTACTGATAAAAGTAAAATATATAAGATATATGTACAAATGAGCATTGACCAAGATTATGCGATTACATCCAGTTAAAAATGGCCATTTTTTTTACATATATAAACATGTCACCAAGCAACCAAATACTTTTTTCGCTGAACTGTACATTGGAAATGTACTCTGACAAAACTTAAATAATTTAGATTTTTTAAATGACACAGGAATGTATAAAAGTTAAATTATCTGTGTTCATCAGACGAAACACGATTTCTTGATCTCAAATGTCGCACAGCATCTCAAGAACTCCTTTGTACATGAAATGAATAATATCTGTCATATTGTGAATAGCATGAAAAAGTGAAGATAACCAACAGTGATCAATCTCATAAAGAATACAAAATTAAGAGTAGGGCAAACACGGACCCCTGGACACACCAGAGGTAGGATCAGATGCCTAGGAAGAGTAAGCATCCCCTGTCTACTGATCACACTTTCCATGTGCCCTATATCTTGACAGGGCCGTAAATTACATGGAGGCGGAGGAGGCAGCTGCCTCCTCCAACTTTTGAGCCAAAAAAAATTAAAATTTAAAGTTCATTAGAATTTATGTTGTTTCCAATAACTAAGAACATGATACCTCCCTTAAAAAGCATTCCAAATCTTTCTTTTAGAATGAGTTAGTCAAGTAACATCTTAGAAGGCCCTAGAATCAAGGATTTTGCACGAAACGTGTTCAGTGTGCACAAAATGTGCTCAGCGTCTGGGGGCCTGGGCAGCCCCCAGACCCCCGCCTAATTTCCTGCCTCCTCCAAATTGAAGGTTAATTTACAGCCCTGCTTGATCAGGTAAATGGAGTAATCTGTAGTTAAAATCAGTATGTAAAGAACGGCCAAACAATAGATATGAAACACGTCAAACAGCATTCAACCTAATGACAGGATGTATTTGTAAACTAGAACATAATAACGACCATAGAATTTGCAAAATGCTGACTTTTAACGAGACTGTTGAAACCCCATTATATGATTTTTTCCTCACAATTCACATTTATAAGCATCTGATGGTGCTTGCATAACAGTGTCTAATTATCACATCAAGATGATATTGTTCTAAGTGAATTATAAACTATAAAATACAATAAAATTCATCATCTGGCTTAGGATTCCATATATATGTTTATCAGAAACAAAAACAACGCAGTAAAGGAATCAACACAGAACAAAAACCAACTTGCAGTGGGATGCAAAGATGAATGAGTAAATGATTTATCGAGGTAATACCAGTATAATACAACAGATGGACCCTAGAAGAATTGGGATATTTTGTAAATTGTATAAAAACTCCAAAATTATCAATACATGTATTACTAACAAACAAGTCTCGTATGTACAACCATGAGATTGAGCACATGAATTCTACAATTTACAAACAAAACATGTACATGTAATAAACAGTTACTAATTTTAGCAACAGATGAGAAAGAATTAAGAAATGAAAGAAAACCCTTGAAATCCCTCCCCATGAATCTGTATGATTGTTCCCCAGGCAATTTTTTTTTTAAGCAAGGGGCCATTCCAACTTACAAGAACATTTAAATGAAAATTTGTATGAGGATCACATGGAGTAAACCAAAATGGCAACAAGAAAGAATTAAGAAATGAAAGAAAACCCTTGAAATCCCTCCCCATGAATCTGTATGATTGTTCCCCAGGCAATTTTTTTTTTAAGCAAGGGGCCATTCCAACTTACAAGAACATTTAAATGAAAATTTGTATGAGGATCACATGGAGTAAACCAAAATGGCAACGAGAAAAACTGAAGAGTTATAGTTAAGGGGAATAACTGAAGGTGATACTGTATTGTATTCTA
Source organism: Ostrea edulis (assembly GCF_947568905.1). Taxonomy (NCBI): domain Eukaryota; kingdom Metazoa; phylum Mollusca; class Bivalvia; order Ostreida; family Ostreidae; genus Ostrea; species Ostrea edulis. Next base: position 5,837,276 of record NC_079164.1, read on the forward strand.
AAAATAGCTCGACGCATTGTATGGAGAAGTAGACAGCAGGAAAATTACAGGCAGGTAAGTGGATAAATGACATTTACTCACGAGAAAATTTACGTTCGATTTCACAAGACTAGCCATTCGCAAAACTTTAGTTCTCATGAATAAACTCGTACACATAGAAGACTTAAGCAATGAATAATGATGCAGAAGAGTTATATCTCGTAAATAATTACAACATAGTATCCACGCGAAAATAAAGTCTCACGAACAAAAGTGATCTACAGTACATTGCATGTGTCCCAATTTTCTTTTAAAGGCAAAAGAATACAAGACAAATCTAAATCTATTTATATCTCTCTAAACTGATTTGATTATGGGGACAAAATTCAATATTTGGTAAAACATTGTCTGGACAAAAACATAACACAAGCAGAAAATTTACAGGTACACAGTACCGATAGGTTTCACATGTACGATTTACGTAAAAATAACTCTACAATACAGATAATACGGTTAAAACAACAGGAACCCTTACAAAACAAATCAGTAGAAATACTACTAATGCTCTATGTTATCACAGGTATGTAGGCCTAGCTTGCCATGGAATCGGTTATTTTAATGGGGGTCAAAGTTCGTGGAGAATAGATCATTAGGTTAACTCTATGGATGTTTCTCGAGATATCAATATTATTATACTATAATTCATTGACGTTGTATACCAATCCATGAAAAATACAACAGAGAGGAACAATACTAATTCCATGATGATGGTCACTAATAAAACACGGGGTATAAGGCACGAGAGTAAATACATATAAACATATCACATTAAAATAATCCCGTCATCCTAAAATAATCCGTTACCTTACCCCTGTACAAACTTAACAAATGCAGAAAGTTTTAAATAGATCACTAAAAGATGTCTGTAAATCAAATATAATTTTTACTATGTCACTTTAGCAACTCTACAAATGTGATGATATCGTAAATCACTTTTGATATATATGTGAACCTTATTTTAGCTTAAATACACAGGGTTATATTAAAGCAACAATATTAAAGTTTTTAAAATATAATTTCACATATTGTTGTGATGAAAAAAAAATTGAAGGTCTGTAAAAAATTCTTTTCACTAATAATTCTAACTCAGCAAAATTTTGGAAATAGTCTCATAATATATAAGTGATTTACAATATTTTTAATTGCCATTAACCTAACTAATCATGGATAAAGTTATTATATGCAAATGATTTGAAAATATCTACAACACTGCTAGGTACAATTTGGGAATATCATGATAATTCTAATTTGTTAATATTTAGTCTACATTTTCAAAGACCACACTTTCAATTAATTTGTCCTTTATACATCATACCTGGTGGTGCTGTCTATGAGTAAATATTCAGATGTACAACATATATATATACATATCTATATCATGATACTGACGGAATAGACTATAAAAGTTCCGGGAATGGACAAATAATGTATATATATATATATGACAAAATGTATATATGCTGATACTCTAACAATATTAACAAAAAGCTCTACAGTGACTCTTCTCTATCATAATATCTTTAAAAAGAATAACAACAAACAAATCAAAAATTAAACGCAGCAGATAATCCAACATAATCTCAGAACAAAGATTCGAACAAAACAGAAATGCACCACTATAGGTTATAATGATTTATAATTATGTCGAGTTTCACCACAAGGAAGGCGTCTTTAGATATGGTCGTGGAGTTGAGTTGTCTTTCTATAATTTTGTCGAGTTTCACCACAAGAAGGCGTCTCTGGATCTGGTTGAGGAGTTAAGTCGTCTCTCCCTCCTCTCGTCTTCGGCTACGGCTTCCTCATAACTGGGGGGCGGCTCATCGTTATACGGTGGTAGTTCTATGGCCATTGTGTAGCTTAAAATGTCTGGTGGCAGTTCATTCTCTGCCCTCTCAACCTCCAAATCACTGTCATTATCAAACTCAAACTCGAAACTATTCAGCGATGTCACAGAGTTCCTCTCTGTGTCACTGCCCACCGGGCTATCATCATCAACATCATCAGCATCATCGCCTTCCTCTGCAGGATCTGTGTTGTTATTTAAGGTATCATGAACAGAGGAATGACCAAACTGGTGGAGGTGATTTTGAAGCCAGCACTCTGAAGAGAAGTTCTCCACTCGCTGTCCCGTCAGAATCTCAGAATGGGAGACAAGAGACAGGCATTTTGGCACATGCTCTTGAGTCCGGTGAAGAAATGGGTTGGGAGTTGGGTGGAATGGATGGAATCTTCCCGAATGGTTCACCCTATAGAACGGATTCCACCGTAGATTGCTGGCGTACTGGTTAGCAAAGTCTGTGACCTCACTATTGTCTTCAAAGGTGCTAAACTGCCTCGTCTGCCTCGACCGTCTCCAAAATCGCATGTTGTTGTTGATGTATTGTATCTTAGAACTTGACTGCTGTCATGTTTATGGTTTCTGAAAATGAAGATGTCATAAACTTTGAAGATTAAATATGTTTCACAAATGCGCATTTTTTACTATGACCAAACAGTAAATCGAGTGCAATGCACATATTGCTACACTCTACAGAGTAATTCATAGCAATATGAAAAAAATAATTCTAAAAATGTTATGGAATTTACCTGACTTAATGACATTACCCGGGTGACATCCAATCAATAAAAATACTCCAATATATTTTGTTTGGTGTGGCTCCACTTCCTGGATAATATTTTTTTACCTTAGTTTTCGATTGTTGTAAAGTTAACCCAAATATCATTCTAAAAAATTGAAAACATACCAAGCAAAAACATTCATAATATTTTTTAATAGTAAATGATGTAGATGAATTCAGAGACAAGTAATACCATACAAACGGGAATACACGATACCGCTGCGAATGAAGAACTTTTTACGACATTCAGAAAACGTTTGAATTTGACGACAGTGGGGCGGCAAGTATAAACTTGTACATGTTATTTTTTTCTAAGTCTAGTAAACGTAAACATAAAAAGTTTGAGGAAATAGCTACCTTTATTGTAATTAAGTTATTAATACTCAAAGTAGTGTTTGCATTTCATGATAATATTGGAAGTAGCCTTCACGCAAGACAATGCTGTATCTTAAAAGATGTTTACATGTTTCCCCGAATTTACTCTGTTACAGACTTGTCTGTTGATATAGGACGACGCCGGACGTGAAATGCGGACTTTAATAGTACTTTTCACATGGATGATAAATGGTAAGATAAACATGATTTAATAAAACTTGCTTGCATAAAACAAGAGGGCTAGGGGGGAAAAGAGATTTGTGTACACCTTACACATGCAAAAATGTTCATCATATGACATGCTTATATTATACATTTATTGCATGATAGTGAGGGAGATATGAAGATTTATTCACCCCAAAAAATCATATTCCCCGAGGGCAACGTCCGAGGGGAATATGATTTTTCTTGGGTGAATAAATCTTCAGATCTCCGGAACATTCATGCAATAAATTGTTTATTATACCGAAACAAAGCAAGACTCAAAAGTGCATTTGAAATTGTAGTCCGCTCATCTATACATTGTATGTAACTGAGATCGTCCTAACGGTAACACCGCGCCGTCAATGTATTACGGTAGAAGGTACAAACAACGAAATACAGTGATATGATAACCAGTTTTTGTATTTCCATTCTCCTTGAATGCTAATTTACTTGCTTTTTTTGTATCAACCAAAACCATGCGATTCAACTGTGTATCAGAGACCCGCATATTTTGTGCCTTACGAACTATGAAAGTAGAATGATTCGGACTTATTGTGACGTCACAATACACTTCGTTTACTTTGACATTAAATTTATGGAAAATGCATGAGGCTGCCCAAGGGGTGAAATATGATAGGGAGATATGATGTTTGAGAGGGAGATATGAAGTTTTGTCATCCCTGGCATGTGACTGTCTAGACCAATCAGATTATGCGTTGCATAGAATTCTCATACTGAGGTATAATAATGCTTAAAGGTTCCTGGACTTTGTGAAAACACAATCATATTAAATTTGATATGGGTATTTGATATAAGGTATTAGAAATATAAAAGAAATCAGCAGATTCCAGTTTAAGTCTATTGTGATAAATTCACATCATATAAATCAATGAGTACTGAATCAAGATAATACTAGATATTTTTCCTTCATAGTATGGCTGCTTTCTTGACTTTCCCTAAATAGCAAAGTACATGTACCTGTATAAAATGATATATGTTTTTTGTCAGATGTTTTGCTAAGTAATGTATTTAGGCGTATAAATGTGAGATCTACCTGTATCTCATCCTTCCTCTTCCCCATTCCCCCTCTCCCCCACCCTCCCTCTCTTCCCCACCCTTCCTTTCTCCCCCTCCCTCTCACCCCACCTTCCACCTCTCTCCCACCCTTCCTTTCTTCCCTTCCCCCTCTCTCCCCCACCCTCCCTTTCTCCACTCCACCTCCCTTTTACCTTGTCTATTCCCATATTTTTCAAAGACATACTAAAAACATTAGTTTATTTTGAAGAAATGTGTAAAATTCAGGGAAATTTTTAGTATTCATAAAACATGAATGTTAAAACTATGTGTGAAGTGCTCATTGATTTATATGATGTGAATTTATCACAATAGCCTTAAACTGAAATGTGCTGAATTTTTTATGTTTCTCGGTTTGATAGCTATCAGACTTTGATCTTCCCCAAATATTTGAAAGCTGATCATGTAACTGATTTAAATCAGATCCAGAACTGTCATGTAAATTTTTATTTGTTCATCAAAAATGTTCATGAGCTTTACTACTGTAGATAGTTCATTATGGTAACATGCTAATATGTACAGTAAAACATGGTTATAGAAAATTTCCAGGCCTGGAGGTTATAAAACTTTTACCGCACTCTTACTCAAACTCGGCCTTTGATATTGTTTTGTGTATAACTCTGATCAAGCTCAAAACATACTCTATCTTGAGCATGTACTCCTTTTGAGTATGAGAATGATTTTATAAAAGTTTTCAACCCTGACTTTTGAGTATGGGTACGATTTAGAGCACGGAGTTCGAGTCTGAGTATGAAAATGTGCTCACAAAGTTTTATAACCTCTGGTCCAGCGAAAACAGTTTGTTGTAACCAATCTTACCTATATCCATTAAAATTTTCATTATTTTCCTCTCAGTTGAAGAAATATCACCTTACAATAAGCACAAATTCGTTATAAGTATGTTCATTATATGTGTGTTTTACTGTATATATGTATAATCTGATATTTGTCCTTATAATTCCATATTACAGATGCTGCATGAGAAAGCAGTGTAGAATTTCCACAACATAAGAAACCAGAAACGGCATTCATTACAGCTATGAATAATATTGACTTTGACACCACAGAACTCTGTTTGATAGACTCGGGCATTAAATCCCTGCTAAAGGTTCCGCTAAAGCAACAGCTTCAGGTCTTAAATGTACACAGTAACTTTATACACAGAATTGAAAACCTTTCGCATTTAAAGAATCTCAAACATCTGGACTTATCAGCGAATCAGATCAGTAAAATTGAAGGAATTGAGAATCTTTCCAATGTGAGGACCATCAATTTGTCGTGCAATCATTTAAGTGATGTACAGGGTCTTGCTGGACTGAGGTAAACAGTTTAAATATGTACATATTTGTCAATCTCTACCCAGAGTTATCGTTCCTTACATTCACATATACCTCTGTTAACGTCTCAAAATAAGCAATGTTATTCCACGTGTAATTCCACTTTTTGAACGGCTAATAAAACTAAGAACTTCTTTATAAAATGTTGGAAAAATGTAGGACAAGAAACTATTTGTAGATTTTTTTCCATTATATATTCTTCATGTACCTATCTATAGACCTGGTAGAACATTTCAACCCAAATTAATGCTTCTTGTGTCACAAAAAGATTTGACATCTGCTCAGTATTTATTTATTTATGTATATTTTGTAACTGTAGTCAAAACCATCCTTGATTTATTTGAGCATATGTGCCATTTTACAAAAATCTTGTAAAACCCTTGAGACGTTGACAGAGGTGTAAGTGAGAGCAAGGAACGACAACTCTGGGTAGAGAATGCAGATTTGTAAGTGTAATAGTTTCAAGATGCATCTGAGTTATTTCCCTTTAGAGAACTTTCATACACTGAAAGACACAAAAGAATTTGTTTACATGTGGGAGTGGGATAAATACCCATCACTGCATAACACTGCATAAATACCCATCACTGCATAAATACCCATCACTGCTTAAGTGAATGTAATCAGTAAGTTTCTTGTACGCAGTTTCATTACCCAATTCAACTGATACAAAAACTAAGTAAATGATAAGTATTCAGGGAGTAATTAATTACATGGAATTCTTATTATATCACATTATTTCATTGCTCATGCACACGTCTAGGATATTAATTGCATATATGACATTATTTTTGTGTTTTCACTTTAGTAAAATATGTCTTTCGATGCTATTTCCTACTTTTACATATTAAAACAGAAGCCACTTTTACATTTTATTGTCTTCTTCACTGACAGTAGGTCCACTCCCACTCAGTCATTAGAATCACCACTAAATGTACCTCCTATACAGAAGAACTCTTATTTAAAAAACTAATGTTTTGTGATTATTTATGTGAAATTGTTTTATGCATGCATGTATGTCGGATTCACTGTATTATTCTGAGTTCTTTATACCTAATAGGCTGGAGGGGGGGGGGGGGGGGGGGGTATTGTTTTTTGGTCTGTTTGTCTTTCAGCCACAAATTGAATTTTGATTAATACAAGATAAAGACTTTGTACTTATATTAACTGAAATTTGAGGTCAAAGCTATTTTACAGGACAAGGTCAAATTTTCTATAGTAGGACTTGACCATGGTCCAATCTGATCAAAATAAGATCTTTGATTCGCTCTGTTTGTGTAGCGACGTCAGGGTCATTCTTTGATACTGGTGAAAATGAGGAAATCTCACTTTAATATATATTTTATTTGCATTAATAACGCAAAACTATGTAATATTGGATATCATTTTATTAAGAATGAATGGGAGAGATAAAATAAGATAACATTTACGTGATAATGCCAACCTAATTTTAATTATATACTAAAAACTGTTAAAAAATTGCATAAATTACGCATGGAAAATGGGACAAAGACGGATGCATGTCATAAAATGGGAATAAAGTATTCCATTTGAATTGGGATGCACAGTGTTTGAGTTCCACTATATACAACAATATTTGAACTACTATTTACCATAAAATCATTCATGAAATTGATTGCCTTCATGAAAAAAATTATAAATTAAAATTCATGTTCGTTTGTTACACGTGGTGTCCAAAAAGTATGTGTACTTCATGTTTATTTTTTTGCTCTCCCTTTATACCTAGGCTCAATGTTTTGATCACATCACTGACATCTCCCTTTATACCTAGGCTCAATGTTTTGGTCACATCACTGACATCTCCGGTTTTAAATTTCCCTTTCTTGTTTAAGGTCTCTGGTGAAGATCAACCTGAGCTACAATCACATCACTGACATCTCGGGTTTTAAATCGCTACATGGTTCTAGTCATAAATTGTCACATATAGAACTCCATGGAAACCAGCTGTCTTCGCTGCAACATGTTATCAAGTCTCTGATTGGCTGCTGCAATTTACGACAGTTAACATTGAATTTGGATGGCTCTACGAACCCCATGTGTTCAGATACAGGTAACAGAATTCAGTCAATTTTGAAGTGATATACATATTTGGCGTTTTCTTTGTCATTTAATTGTTAATTTCTATATATTACAGAGCTTTATAAACCTGTAACTGCTAAGTTCATTATTATGTAAACCTTTGTTTGGAATCCATGATAAAACTTGTAATTAACTGTTTGTCTTTAGATAGCAGTTTGTGGTTTGATGATGGTGTCTTTATAGAATGTATTCATTGGTATTTCATTGTTTTAGTCCAATACCGATCCAAACTGTTAACAGCCCTCACCCAGCTAGAAGCCCTGGATGGGGTCGATCGTTGTGGAGAGGCTATTCGTGGGTATGAAGTCTTGGCAGACATCCCAGGTACAGAGTTAAGGTTCTTTGGTAGTGTCTGCAGTAAGTTTTAATGGTGTGTCAGGTACAGAGTTAAGGTTCTTTGGCTGTGTCTGTAGTAAGTTTAATGGTGTGTCACTGGAAAAAAAGATTTGAAATATATTTTCTGATTATGTCTTTGTTCACACCCCACGTAAAGGCCATGTGGACAAGATCGCTGGGAGGAAAGCTACATCATAATTGTCCAACCATATCTTAAGAACAGATAAGATTTAGTACAATTATACTTTTCACAAAGGTTATTTGGGACCTGCGCATTTGACATAATTCTATGCCAAGGTCATTTTAAGGTCACTTAGGAAAAAGTATGAAGCTTTTTGTTCAGACCATATATATTTGTTATAGAGGAATTTTCACTTTTCCTTGACCCACAGGTTACTTTTGACCAAACATGTGTCTCAACTTTTTATCAAGGTCATTTATGACAGGTCAAGGTCATAGGAATCATTATGGTAATCTGATCTGTAAGTATGTAATACACGGATTGTTCAGAGTTGCTTGAATGCTCATCCAAATGTGCTGTAATTGAAATATACCACCAATTTAACTGGGACTTGTTGGGGGTATTTAGAACAAATCTAGCTATTTTTAGAATTCCTCATGCAGCAATGGCAGCCATACCAATCATATATAGCTCACTTCTACTGCACATGACGAATTAAATGCAAAACACAAGTCTTGAAATAACGGACATGTAGAAGTAACCCTAAATTATCATTTCCTGTAAAAGTTACACAATGCTTTGTAGGTCTGGAGGACTACATGGATTTTCTTGTTTCTCAGTCTTCATCATCCGTATCTGTAAGTAACCACATTGTCAATATCTGTAAGTAACCACATTGTCAATATCTGTAAGTAACCACATTGTCAATATCTGTAAGTAACCAAGTCAATGATATCTGTAATTGACTAAGTCAATGATATATGTAAGTCACCAAGTCAATGATATCTGTAAGTCACCAAGTCAATGATATCTGTAAATGACCAAGTCAATGATATCTGTAAATGACCAAGTCAATGATATCTATAAGTCACCAAGTGAATGATATCTGTAAGTCACCAAGTCATTGATATCTGTAAATGATCAAGTGAATGATATCTGTAAGTCATTAAGTCAATGATAACTGTAAATGATCGAGTGAATGATATCTGTAAGTCATTAAGTCAATGATATCTGTAAGTCATTAAGCTGTTGATATCTGTAAGTAACCACATTGTCAATATCTGTAAGTAACCACATTGTCAATATCTGTAAGTAACCAAGTCAATGATATCTGTAATTGACTAAGTCAATGATATCTGTAAGTCACCAAGTCAATAATAACTGTAAATGATTGAGTGAATGATATCTGTAAGTCATTAAGTCAATGATATCAGTAAGTCATTAAGCTGTTGATATCTGTAAATGACTAAGTCAATGATATCAGTACGTCATTAAGCTGTTGATATCTGTCAATCAAGTCAATGATATTAGGCTGTCCAGCTGCCCTAAAATTTCTTTAAAAAATGTTAAATTTAAGTGGAAATCCTAGAAAGCCCTAATTTTCCCTGTCATTTCCTATTTTTTTTTAAAAAAAAAATTCTATTCTAGCAATTTTGGAAATGCCTGTGATATCTGTAAGTGACTAAGTCAATGATATCTGTAAGTCTTTAAATTGTTGATATTCTGTAAGTCATGAGATCATTGATATACAAGTATATGTGACCAATTCATCAATATCTGTAAGTGAACAAGTCATCAATATCTGTAAGTGATCAAGTCATCAATATCTGTAAGTGAACAAGTTGTCAATATCTTTAAGTGAACAAGTTGTCAATATCTGTAAGTGACCAAGTCATCAATATCTGTAAGTGACCAAGTTATCAATATCTGTAAGTGAACAAGTCATCAATATCTGTAAGTGAACAAGTCATCAATATCTGTAAGTGAACAAGTCATCAATATCTGTAAGTGACCAAGTCGTCAATATCTGTAAGTGAACAAGTCATCAATATCTGTAAGTGAACAAGTCATCAATATCTGTAAGTGAACAAGTCATCAATATCTGTAAGTGACCAAGTTGTCAATATCTGTAAGTGAACAAGTCATCAATATCTGTAAGTGACAAGTCATCAATATCTGTAAGTGAACAAGTCATCAATATCTGTAAGTGACCAAGTCATCAATATCTGTAAGTGACCAAGTTGTCAATATCTGTAAGTGAACAAGTCATCAATATCTGTAAGTGAACAAGTCATCAATATCTGTAAGTGACCAAGTCGTCAATATCTGTAAGTGAACAAGTCATCAATATGTGTAAGTGAACAAGTCATCAATATCTGTAAGTGAACAAGTTGTCAATATCTGTAAGTGAACAAGTCATCAATATCTGTAAGTGACCAAGTTGTCAATATCTGTAAGTGAACAAGTCATCAATATCTGTAAGTGACAAGTCATCAATATGTGTAAGTGAACAAGTTGTCAATATCTGTAAGTGAACAAGTTGTCGATTTCTCAATCTAATCATAATCAGATGGTCTCTAACCATCACAATATAGTCAATTTCCATAAGTGTGACCAAGTCTTAATAATTGTAAGTCACCAAGTTATAGATATCTGTAAGCGACCAAGTGATCGATATCTGTCAGTGATCAAATCATGTATATCTGTAAGTCACCAAATAATAGATATCTGTCAGTGATCAAATCATGTATAACTGTAAGTGATCAAATTGTCGATATCTATAAGTCATGAAGTCACTGATATCTGTACGTTACCCAGATGTCAATATCTGTAAGTGGACAAGTTTGAACAGATTTTTATATATCTAGATTGTCAGAGAAAAGAAGTTTGATCCACCTGTAAAATTCACAAGACTTGAAGTGTACTGTGTATGTAATTTCTGCCTCTCAAGTCTTCATTTGTTTTTTGAAACCTGGTTGGCTCTCACATTTTCTAGGAATGGCTTCTGAACAAAATGTCCATACATATCCCATAAACCAATTATGAAGTGTATTAATCTGGAAGAGAAGAAGAGTATTATGCTGGCCATTGTATCATTATAATGCCACCTTATGCATGCTTATCAAATAAAGCATAGGTAGAGACATAGGTTGTGAAAATGGCCTGGCCTGGAGGTTATAAAACTTTTTTTGAGCACATTCTCATACTCAGACTCAAACTATGTGCTCTAAATCGTACACATACTCAAAAGTGAATGTTATAAAACTTTTATAAAAATCATTCTCACGCTCAAATGGAGTACATGCTCAAGATTTTAAGTATGTTTTGAAGCTTTCTCAGAGTTATACCCAAAACAAAAATGGCTGAGTTTGAGTATGAGTACGATAAAAGTTTTATAGCGTTTAGCAGGTACTTGTTCATTTCGATAACTTTTAGTATTTACATTTATAAACAGGAGAGCAAGTCAGTGGATGTTGTAACTCCAAAAATTGATGAAGCGTTGGAAAAGTTCCATCAGAGGAAATCCGGAAATTTGTCCTCCACAGAAATGAGTGTGCTGCAGTCAGATGCAGACACGAGCACGGGAATCCCTGTAAGTTCTCGTTACTGATTCAAGTACAGTTAGAAATAGATTGGTTTATTAGATTAGTCGGGGAATATTTTTGGCTTTCAAACTATAGTGTCATTGGTGAACTTTTGGTTTGGTTGAAGTACATTTGATTTTTACTTTTTATTATATACCCATCAATGTTTCATTTTTTGATACTATTAATTTCGTAGAGTGTGATCTGGATTACCACACTGGTTTTCTGATTCTGTATCGGTATCCTCTGAAACTGAAGACATCACATTGCATCAATGCAATGTTTTTTGTGGAAAATATCAACTGCATCACAAACAAAACTGCATACACAAAATATAGTTTCACTGTATGTCTGTGTTTTAGGTAATTTGGATTACATTTATTATCTTATAAATGTAGATTTAAAAGTACATACGGGGGTATATAATAAATTTATCATTACTACAGTAACTTGATCCGAAGAGTTAGATCACAATTCGTTGACAGGCACGGATCATCAGATCTCGAAGCTTTGCGTCTCGTTTGTTCTGATGTTCTCCGTGTGTCAACTCGATGTGATCCAACTCTTCGGATAAAGTTACTGTAGTAATAATATCTATATATTGGACGTTAACTAACTAATCTGAGATCCGAACCCTTAATGTAATTAGTATTATGTTATAGTCAGAACAGCCTGTCTGGAAGGGGTGAATATTTATGTGCTGAATATACCTGTCTGGTAAGGCCAATTCAACTTAATTGATAGATTATCATCCCCGCCCGCCCCTCAAAAATTGACCCGCCCCGAATTTTTTTATTTTACGAAACTTGCGATTTCCAGAATATTTTCATGTCAGACTCCAGTATTTACACATCTTGTTTACATTTCCGGTATAGCAACGTGAAAAGCCACATGAAGAAAATAGATCTATATGGTTTTCTTAATTTCTCGCGTTCTTACCGGCGTAAATCTTGAAGAAGTTGGGTATATTTCTGTTATATCCTTAGATTAAAGCTTAACCTGGATTAGTCTATGAAAATAGCATAGATTGATATTCATCTTGCATTAAATGATGCGGATCTGTTGAAAAAAAACCTCATTTGTCTTTAATATTTTTCTCAGAAAATAAAAATTAAAAAATAAAATCCTCCCACCCGCCCCATACTTTTTGCTGACCCTGGATTAAGTTGAATTGGCCTAAGGGTGAATATTTACACATGTTGAAATATACCTGTCTGGTAAGAGTGAATATTTACGTGCTGAATATACCTGCACTCAGAAATAAGTAGAGCATACTTTCTAATACAGTAATACATGGTTACAGCAAAACTATTTATAATGAATTCATGCATACACTGAAGTGATTTTTCCTTCCCTGTAGTTTTAAAGTGTATTATGAATTTTTTGGATATAACGAATTATGTTCATAACAAATCAAATTTGTTTGTCCCCAGCACCTCACTATAAGCATGTTATACTGTAATTGTTTGTCCCCAGCACCTCACTATAAGCATGTTATACTGTATGATAGTACATAGGAAGACGACCTCTAAGTGTAAGTTCCACATATAAATAACGATTGTTGTACTGTCAGGCCCCCAGTAGTCAGTCTGTGATCAGGAGTATAAATAACGATTGTTGTACTGTCAGGCCCCCAGTAGTCAGTCTGTGATCAGGAGTATAAATAACGATTGTTGTACTGTCAGGCCCCCAGTGGTCAGTCTGTGATCAGGAGTATAAATAACGATTGTTGTACTGTCAGGCCCCCAGTAGTCAGTCTGTGATCAGGAGTATAAATAACGATTGTTGTACTGTCAGGCCCCCAGTAGTCAGTCTGTGATCAGGAGTATAAATAACGATTGTTGTACTGTCAGGCCCCCAGTAGTCAGTCTGTGATCAGGAGTATAAATAACGATTGTTGTACTGTCAGGCCCCCAGTAGTCAGTCTGTGATCAGGAGTATAAATAACGATTGTTGTACTGTCAGGCCCCCAGTAGTCAGTCTGTGATCAGGAGTATAAATAACGATTGTTGTACTGTCAGGCCCCCAGTGGTCAGTCTGTGATCAGGAGTATGAATAACTGTTTATTGTTTTTCTCTCAGGCCCCCAGTGGTCAGTCTGTGACTGACCAGGAAGCCAGACTGGAGTTCCTGGAACAGCAACTCGCCGAGCTCATCCAGGGATCAAAGGTCAGTATTATGAGAAAAATTCACGGCTAATAATTTCCTCTTGCCACTGTCCTGTTTAAGAACTGCTGGATGTGAACTGCTGGATGTGAACTGCTGGATGTGAACTGCTGGATGTGAACTGCTGGATGTGAACTGCTGGATGTGAACTGCTGGATGTGATTTGACCAACGTTTTATGATAATTGCTTGATATTTATAGTGTACATTTAAGTTTTTAAGGATTATAGGACCAGTAGTCACAATTGGACAATAAAGGTTACTCCTACAAGTAAAAGCCTCGGTTAATGTCCCTACCCTCCTTATATACCTCAGTAATAAAATATAAAGCCTCGGTTAATGTCCATACCCTCCTTATATACCTCAGTAATAAAATATAAAGTAAAAGCCCCGGTTAATGTCCCTACCCTCCTTATATACCTCAGTAATAAAATATAAAGCCTCCGTTAATGTCCATACCCTCCTTATATACCTCAGTAATAAAATATAAAGCCTCCGTTAATGTCCATACCCTCCTTATATACCTCAGTAATAAAATATAAAGCCTCGGTTAATGTCCCTACCCTCCTTATATACCTCAGTAATAAAATATAAAGCCTCCGTTAATGTCCATACCCTCCTTATATACCTCAGTAATAAATTATAAAGCCTCGGTTAATGACTCTACCCTCCTTATATACCTCAGTAATAAAATATAAAGCATCGGTTAATGTCCATACCCTCTTTATATACCTCAGTAATAAAATAATATGTATACGGTGTGACCGTTGGACCGAGTGAAGCATGTACGTAACTCCGTGTCCCGAGTGGTAATCATAATTCCGTTAAGTATGGTAGATTATGATTCATTTAAAAATATATATTTTGAATGATATTTCCTTGCGCTAAACACCCAGTAACATCTCAATATTAAAGGAGTTTATATGGGGACAACAGTTTTACATGATCCGCCTATTCATTGAATGCGGGAAATAAAACGCAAGACGAGGTAAACTGTGCATTGTGACGTCACATTTAGCCTCGACTTTTTTCTCTTTTTCAAAGTAAACAATTATAAACAACAACTAGACACGATCTCGTTGCGAGCAACGAGTAGGTCTTCCGTCCGATTTGTTGATGCACTCGGAGTTAAAAAAAAAAAAAGAAGACAAATGAGTCCCAATTTAGTTTCCGACTTTAAGACACTTTAGATGTAATCAATTTTTCATATCATAAGCTTCTGAAGCAAAGTTGCGGTGAAATTCGTTTGAATTCGACTCTCCAGGCGAGCCATAAGGCCCGCGGGCCTATTTCTTGATGTCATTTGTTAGCCCTCTATAGACTCAACAACTTTAGTTCTATATGTCTTTACAAAATATTTACCTGTAAAAAGTTATTGAGATCGACCGATATCGACAAAAAATCGACTCTACAGGCGAGCCATTAGGACCATAGGCCTATTTCTTGATATCAATCGATAGATCTCGATAAACTGAACAACTTTTGTTCAATATGTCCTTACAAAATATTTACCAGTTACAAGTTTTTGAAATCGACTGATATCGACAAAAATCGACTCTACAGGCGAGCCATGAGGCCCACAGACCCATTTTTTGATATTGATCGATAGGTTATGACACATTGAACAACTTTTGTTCAATAATGCTTTTCAAAAAATATGTGGTTTTAAAGATATGAGGCGTCAAATATTTACGATTTTGGCCCTTAAAATCTCTAATTACGTAACATATGACCTACTTTTTGATTTGATAAGATCAAGCTCGTTGAGATGAACATTTCCGCTTCTACAACTTATTATAAAATATTAATAGTTTCTGAGATATTCTCAAAAACATTTGGACCCTTCTGAACCCCTAATTTAAAGGGCCAGCCCGTTTTGCTTGATATCGTAAGAAAGGCCTTGTCATTTTAAAATTTTTTTGCTCAACAAGTATTTAGAAATTCTTTACCGTTCTCGAGTTATCTCTACAAGAAATATTTAGGGGCCAAACTGTAGCTCCCTAACGGGGCCACATAGGGAAAAAACGAAATGTACATATTGTTTAGATTATCATTCTGAACAACTTTTGTTCAATAATGCTTTTCAAAATATTTGTCGTTTTCAAGATATGAGGCGTCAATTATTTATGATTTTGGCCCTTAAAATCCCTTATTACGTAACATATGACCCAGTTTTTGATTTGATGAGAACAAGCTCGTTTAGATGAACATTTCCGCTTCAATGACTTATTACAAAATATTAATAGTTTCTGAGATATTCTCATAAACCTTTGGACCCTTCTGGGCCCCTAATTTAAAGGGTCGGCCCCTTTTGCTTGATATCGTAAGAAAGGTCATGACATTTCAAACATTTTTTGTTCAACAAGTATTTAGAAATTCTTTACCGTTCTCGAGTTATTTCTAGAAGTAATTTTTAGGGGCCAAACTGTAGCTCCCTAACGGGGCCACATAGGGTAAAAACGAAATATGCATATTGTTCAGATCATCATTCTGAACAACTTTTGTTCTTTATTGCTTTTCAAAATATTTGTCGTTTTCGAGATACAAGGGGTAAAAAATGTATGGTTTTGGCCCTTAAAATCCCTTATTACGTAACATATGACCTAAATTTTTATATGAATAGATTTGGATTGTTGAGATGAACATTTTTTGTTCTTTGACTTATACCAAAATATTAACGATTTTTGAGATATTTGATCTAGACTTTGAGCCCTTCTAGATCCCTAATTGAAGGGGCTAGCCCCTAAATCTTGATATTTTCGAAAAGATCTCGTAAATGTGCACAACTTTTGTTCTACATGTCTTAACAAAATATTTGCAAGAAAAAAGATGTTGGAGATGAAAGGTCAAAAATCGCCGAAATCGGCGAAAAATTTTGGCATCCATTTTTTCAGGTCCAGGCGAGCATTTAGGCAAATCGCCTCCGGTAAAATCGAATCCCCCACAAATCTTCTAAAATGTTTACTCTATCTTGTGTAGAAATTTCAAGACTCTAGCTTCAAAACTAACGGAGGAGATGTGTGGACAACAAGGCCCTTCAAAAAGTCACTAAAAGAGAGATAACTCTTGACCGGAAGTGACGTCAAGCACGAAATTTTGCAAGCAAAGTCTCGTCACCAAAAGACATCTTTCCTGAAAATTTCGTGAAAATCGATCGAGAAATGGCTGAGAAAAACGCGTGTACTACCAAGGAAAATAATAATAATAATAATGAAGAAGAAGAACGCGAACAATAATAGTAAGGTCTTCCGCAGGAGACGGAAGACCTTAATAACTAGACACGATCTCGTTGCGAGCAACGAGTAGGTCTTCCGTCCGATTTGTTGATGCACTCGGAGTTAAAAAAAAAAAAAAAAGAAGACAAATGAGTCCCAATTTAGTTTCCGACTTTAAGACACTTTAGATATAATAAATTTTTCATATCATAAGCTTCTGAAGCAAAGTTGCGGTGAAATTCGTTTGAAATTCGACTCTCCAGGCGAGCCATAAGGCCCGCGGGCCTATTTCTTGATGTCATTTGTTAGCCCTCTATAGACTCAACAACTTTAGTTCTATATGTCTTTACAAAATATTTACCTGTAAAAAGTTATTGAGATCGACCGATATCTACAAAAAATCGACTCTACAGGCGAGCCATTAGGACCATAGGCCTATTTCTTGATATCAATCGATAGATCTCGATAAACTGAACAACTTTTGTTCAATATGTCCTTACAAAATATTTACCAGTTACAAGTTTTTGAAATCGACTGATATCGACAAAAATCGACTCTACAGGCGAGCCATGAGGCCCACAGACCCATTTTTTGATATTGATCGATAGGTTATGACACATTGAACAACTTTTGTTCAATAATGCTTTTCAAAAAATATGTGGTTTTAAAGATATGAGGCGTCAAATATTTACGATTTTGGCCCTTAAAATCTCTAATTACGTAACATATGACCTACTTTTTGATTTGATAAGATCAAGCTCGTTGAGATGAACATTTCCGCTTCTACAACTTATTATAAAATATTAATAGTTTCTGAGATATTCTCAAAAACATTTGGACCCTTCTGAACCCCTAATTTAAAGGGCCAGCCCGTTTTGCTTGATATCGTAAGAAAGGCCTTGTCATTTTAAACATTTTTTGCTCAACAAGTATTTAGAAATTCTTTACCGTTCTCGAGTTATCTCTACAAGAAATATTTAGGGGCCAAACTGTAGCTCCCTAACGGGGCCACATAGGGAAAAAACGAAATGTACATATTGTTTAGATTATCATTCTGAACAACTTTTGTTCAATAATGCTTTTCAAAATATTTGTCGTTTTCAAGATATGAGGCGTCAATTATTTATGATTTTGGCCCTTAAAATCCCTTATTACGTAACATATGACCTACTTTTTGATTTGATGAGAACAAGCTCGTTTAGATGAACATTTCCGCTTCAATGACTTATTACAAAATATTAATAGTTTCTGAGATATTCTCATAAACCTTTGGACCCTTCTGGACCCCTAATTTAAAGGGTCAGCCCCTTTTGCTTGATATCGTAAGAAAGGTCATGACATTTCAAACATTTTTTGTTCAACAAGTATTTAGAAATTCTTTACCGTTCTCGAGTTATTTCTAGAAGTAATTTTTAGGGGCCAAACTGTAGCTCCCTAACAGGGCCACATAGGGTAAAAACGAAATATGCATATTGTTCAGATCATCATTCTGAACAACTTTTGTTCTTTATTGCTTTTCAAAATATTTGTCGTTTTCGAGATACAAGGGGTAAAAAATGTATGGTTTTGGCCCTTAAAATCCCTTATTACATAACATATGACCTAAATTTTTATATGAATAGATTTGGATTGTTGAGATGAACATTTTTTGTTCTTTGACTTATACCAAAATATTAACGATTTTTGAGATATTTGATCTAGACTTTGAGCCCTTCTAGATCCCTAATTGAAGGGGCTAGCCCCTAAATCTTGATATTTTCGAAAAGATCTCGTAAATGTGCACAACTTTTGTTCTACATGTCTTAACAAAATATTTACAAGAAAAAAGATGTTGGAGATGAAAGGTCAAAAATCGCCGAAATCGGCGAAAAATTTTGGCATCCATTTTTTCAGGTCCAGGCGAGCGTTTAGGCAAATCGCCTCCGGTAAAATCGAATCCCCCACAAATCTTCTAAAATGTTTACTCTATCTTGTGTAGAAATTTCAAGACTCTAGCTTCAAAGCTAACGGAGGAGATGCGTGGACAACAAGGCCCTTCAAAAAGTCACTAAAAGAGAGATAACTCCTGACCGAAAGTGACGTCAAGCACGAAATTTGCAAGCAAAGTCTCGTCAACAAAAGACATCTTTCCTGAAAATTTCGTGAAAATCGAACCAGAAATGGCTGAGAAAAACGCGTGTACTACCAAGGAAAATAATAATAATAATAATGAAGAAGAAGAACGCGAACAATAATAGTAAGGTCTTCCGCAGGAGACGGAAGACCTTAATAATATTGAAGAAGAAGAACGCGAACAATAATAGTAAGGTCTTCCGCAGGAGACGGAAGACCTTAATAATATTGAAGAAGAAGAACGCGAACAATAATAGTAAGGTCTTCCGCAGGAGACGGAAGACCTTAATAATAATAATGAAGAAGAAGAACGCGAACAATAATAGTAAGGTCTTCCGCAGGAGACGGAAGACCTTAATAATAATAATAATGAAGAAGAAGAACGCGAACAATAATAGTAAGGTCTTCCGCAGGAGACGGAAGACCTTAATAATGAAGAAGAAGAACGCGAACAATAATAGAAAGGTCTTCCGCAGGAGACGGAAGACCTTAATAATAATAATGAAGAAGAAGAACGCGAACAATAATAGTAAGGTCTTCCGCAGGAGACGGAAGACCTTAATAATGCATTCCGTATGCAATGAGAAAGGCCGTTAAAACTAATTGCACATCAGAGTCTTCTATTATTGGCATTCAAAATAAAACACGAATAACTGTTGAAGCAGGTAATGAAAAAATAAATGGCGGCGCCCATATGGATCACGAAAATTTCAGTGAACGTATATAGAGATTATCTCTTTTTCTTTTGCTGATTTTGACTTTTTTCTTTTACATACGTGTTACCTTTAGAGCCTTTAAAGCCTTTAGAGCCTCGGTTAATGTCTCTACCCTCCTTATATACCTCAGTAACAAATTATAAAGCCTTGGTTAATGTCCCTACCCTCCTTATATACCTCAGTAATAAATTATAAAGCCTCGGTTAATGTCTCTACCCTCCTTATATACCTCAGTAATAAAATATAAAGCCCCGGTTAATGTCTCTACCCTCCTTATATACCTCAGTAATAAAATATAAAGCCTCGGTTAATGACTCTACCCTCCTTATATACCTCAGTAATAAAATATAAAGCCTTGGTTAATGTCCCTACCCTCCTTATATACCTCAGTAATAAATTATAAAGCCTCGGTTAATGTCCCTACCCTCCTTATATACCTCAGTAATAAAATATAAAGTAAAAGCCCCGGTTTATGTCCCTACCCTCCTTATATACCTCAGTAATAAATTATAAAGCCTCGGTTAATGTCCCTACCCTCCTTATATACCTCAGTAATAAATTATAAAGTAAAAGCCTTGGTTAATGTCCCTACCCACCTTATATACCTCAGTAATAAAATATAAAGCCTCGGTTAATGTCTCTACCCTCCTTATATACCTCAGTAATAAAATATAAAGCCTCGGTTAATGTCCCTACCCTCCTTATATACCTCAGTAATAAATTATAAAGTAAAAGCCTTGGTTAATGTCCCTACCCACCTTATATACCTCAGTAATAAAATATAAAGCCTCGGTTAATGTCTCTACCCTCCTTATATACCTCAGTAATAAATTATAAAGCCTCGGTTAATGACTCTACCCTCCTTATATACCTCAGTAATAAAATATAAAGCCTCGGTTAATGTCCCTACCCTCCTTATATACCTCAGTAATAAAATATAAAGCCTCGGTTAATGTCCATACCCTCCTTATATACCTCAGTAATAAAATATAAAGCCTCGGTTAATGACTCTACCCTCCTTATATACCTCAGTAATAAAATATAAAGCCTCGGTTAATGTCTCTACCCTCCTTATATACCTCAGTAATAAAATATAAAGCCTCGGTTAATGACTCTACCCTCCTTATATACCTCAGTAATAAAATATAAAGCCTCGGTTAATGTCCCTACCCTCCTTATATACCTCAGTAATAAATTATAAAGCCTCGGTTAATGTCCCTACCCTCCTTATATACCTCAGTAATAAATTATAAAGCCTCGGTTAATGTCTCTACCCTCCTTATATACCTCAGTAATAAAATATAAAGCCTTGGTTAATGTCCCTACCCTCCTTATATACCTCAGTAATAAAATATAAAGTAAAAGCCTTGGTTAATGTCCCTACCCACCTTATATACCTCAGTAATAAAATATAAAGCCTCGGTTAATGTCCCTACCCTCCTTATATACCTCAGTAATAAATTATAAAGTAAAAGCCTTGGTTAATGTCCCTACCCACCTTATATACCTCAGTAATAAAATATAAAGCCTCGGTTAATGTCTCTACCCTCCTTATATACCTCAGTAATAAAATATAAAGCCTCGGTTAATGTCTCTACCCTCCTTATATACCTCAGTAATAAAATATAAAGTAAAAAGCCTCGGCTAATGTCTCTACCCTCCTTATATACCTCAGTAATAAAATATAAAGCCCCGGTTAATGTCTCTACCCTCCTTATATACCTCAGTAATAAAATATAAAGCCTCGGTTAATGTCCCTACCCACCTTATATACCTCAGTAATAAAATATAAAGCCTCGGTTAATGTCCCTACCCTCCTTATATACCTCAGTAATAAAATATAAAGCCTCGGTTAATGACTCTACCCTCCTTATATACCTCAGTAATAAAATATAAAGTAAAAGCCTTGGTTAATGTCCCTACCCACCTTATATACCTCAGTAATAAAATATAAAGCCTCGGTTAATGTCTCTACCCTCCTTATATACCTCAGTAATAAAATATAAAGTAAAAAGCCTCGGCTAATGTCTCTACCCTCCTTATATACCTCAGTAATAAAATATAAAGCCTCGGTTAATGTCCCTACCCTCCTTATATACCTCAGTAATAAATTATAAAGCCCCGGTTAATGTCTCTACCCTCCTTATATACCTCAGTAATTAAAAAAAGAAAGAAATGAAATTGGATAAAAACAAATTTAAGGAAAATAAAAAATAAAAATACATAAAGATGATAAGATAGAAT
Organism: Ostrea edulis; assembly: GCF_947568905.1. Taxonomy (NCBI): domain Eukaryota; kingdom Metazoa; phylum Mollusca; class Bivalvia; order Ostreida; family Ostreidae; genus Ostrea; species Ostrea edulis. The sequence goes on from NC_079164.1 coordinate 5,859,356, forward strand.
AAGAGTGTTGCTGCATCTCTAGTTGTCCGGAGTAACACTAAGGATGAATGATGCTGTAATGGTTGTCTGTCGGAGTAACAATAAGGGTGAATTATGTTCCATTAAACCGTAGGAATTTTTATATAGGTCTTCTTATTATCAAGGCTGCACATTTTGTGTGAATTATGACCTATTGACCTGATGATGTAATTGTGAAAATCATACATTGAATTTGTATTTCAGGTGACTTCCAGAGATGGCACCAAAACAACCCCAAGAAAGCATGTGGCAAAACGAGGTTTGTACACGGATTGTTCAGAGAATGACAGATATCAAGATTTTGAGATTATGGAGTGAACATTTGCAGTAGCAATTAGTGACTTCATCAAGTTTCCTATGTTATGTACATTTGTTTTCTTGACGCGAAGTTATTGGGTACTTACATGTGTTGATAAGATCTGGTAAACTGCTGCAGCTGTAGAATAACATGAAGGAGTTACTTCCCTTAGCTCTCATTGAATAGTATGATTGACAGTCTGGTTGTCGTAACAGCTTCAGGAGGGTTACGTCTCGGTTACCATACATCATACCTGGTGAGGCTGTTCTTGGACTTCCTAGCAATAATCGTGTCAGTTTTATTATAAACTGGAGAAATTAACGTGGCCACTGACTCCCGTCAGGTGACTTTATTGTGAAATTGACATCGGCCTAAGCATGTAAGGTTTTTACATTTCACAATTTCATGAAGAACTTAGTAAACAGATAGCAATAAGAGGTCCTGTCCAATGTTTTCAGATTTAAAGGAAGCTAAAGACAGAAGTGCTGGAGACTGTCTTAAATTATGCAACTGCACTCCAATTTTCTCCATTTGATGCAATAAAGTACCAGTTTTATGGTAGTTGTTGACAAGTTATTCTGGCTGTAAGCTTATCAATCATTACATATAAATATAAAGTAAGCTTATCAATCATTACATATAAATGTTAATACGACAGTCTGATAATATAAATATAAAGTAAGCTTATCAATCATAACATATAAATGTTAATACGACAGTCTGATAATATAAAGTAAGCTTATCAATCATTACATATAAATGTTAATACGACAGTCTGATAATATAAATATAAAGTAAGCTTATCAATCATAACATATAAATGTTGATACGACAGTCTGATAATATAAAGTAAGCTTATCAATCATTACATATAAATGTTAATACGACAGTCTGATAATATAAATATAAAGTAAGCTTATCAATCATTACATATAAATGTTAATACGACAGTCTGATAATATAAAGTAAGCTTATCAATCATAACATATAAATGTTGATACGACAGTCTGATAATATAAATATAAAGTAAGCTTATCAATCATAACATATAAATGTTGATACGACAGTCTGATAATATAAATATAAAGTAAGCTTATCAATCATTACATATAAATGTTGATACGACAGTCTGATAATATAAATATAAAGTAAGCTTATCAATCATTACATATAAATGTTGATACGACAGTCTGATAATATAAATATAAAGTAAGCTTATCAATCATTACATATAAATGTTAATACGACAGTCTGATAATATAAATATAAAGTAAGCTTATCAATCATAACATATAAATGTTAATACGACAGTCTGATAATATAAAGTAAGCTTATCAATCATTACATATAAATGTTGATACGACAGTCTGATAATATAAATATAAAGTAAGCTTATCAATCATAACATATAAATGTTAATACGACAGTCTGATAATATAAATATAAAGTAAGCTTATCAATCATTACATATAAATGTTAATACGACAGTCTGATAATATAAATATAAAGTAAGCTTATCAATCATAACATATAAATATTAATACGACAGTCTGATAATATAAATATAAAGTAAGCTTATCAATCATAACATATAAATGTTGATACGACAGTCTGATAATATAAATATAAAGTAAGCTTATCAATCATAACATATAAATGTTGATACGACAGTCTGATAATATAAATATAAAGTAAGCTTATCAATCATTACATATAAATGTTGATACGACAGTCTGATAATATAAAGTAAGCTTATCAATCATTACATATAAATGTTGATACGACAGTCTGATAATATAAATATAAAGTAAGCTTATCAATCATTACATATAAATGTTGATACGACAGTCTGATGATATAAACGTTTGTCTGATGTAGATGTTGATACGACAGTCTGATAATATAAACGTTTGTCTGATGTAGATGTTGATACGACAGTCTGATGATATAAACGTTTGTCTGATGTAGATGTTGATACGACAGTCTGATGATATAAACGTTTGTGTGATGTAGATGTTGATACGACAGTCTGATGATATAAACGTTTGTCTGATGTAGATGTTGATATGACAGTCTGATGATATAAATGTTTGTTTGATGTAGATGTTGATATGACAGTCTGATGATATAAACGTTTGTCTGATGTAGATGTTGATACGACAGTCTGATGATATAAACGTTTGTCTGATGTAGATGTTGATACGACAGTCTGATGATATAAACGTTTGTCTGATGTAGATGTTGATACGACAGTCTGATGATATAAACGTTTGTCTGATGTAGATGTTGATACGACAGTCTGATGATATAAACGTTTGATGCAGATATTGTTACGACAGTCTGATGATATAAACGTTTGTCTGATGTAGATGTCCTTACGACAGTCTGATGATATAAACGTTTGTCTGATGTAGATGTTGATACGACAGTCTGATGATATAAACGTTTGTCTGATGTAGATGTTGATATGACAGTCTGATGATATAAACATTTGATGTAGATGTTGATATGACAGTCTGATGATATAAACATTTGTTTGATGTTGATACGACAGTCTGATGATGTAAACGTTTGTTTGATGTAGATGTTGATACGACAGTCTGATGATATAAACGTTTGTTGGATGTAGATGTTGATATGAGAGTCTGATGATATAAACATTTGTTTGATGTAGATGTTGATACGACAGATGAAAGTGACCATGACTCCCTCCGTCGGAGAAGTAGATCTCCAGGAAATCGCAAGACAAGGAAGTCTCGAATTCCAAGTTATCGTAAAAGCACAGTTGCTTCACGGTGTCGGAAGGAAGCTGTCAGCCCCGGCGGAGCAGAGAGCAGTCAAAGCCCTGCAGCCAACAGGTAAAACATGATACTGAGGGACATGGTAAGGGGGGGGGGGGAGAGGGCAAAGCCTGACAGCCAACAGGTAAAACGTGATACTGAGGGACAGGGAAAAGGGGGGAGGGAGCGGACAAAGCCTGACAGCCAACAGGTAAAACGTGATACTGAGGGACAGGGAAAAGGGGGGAGGGAGCGGACAAAGCCTGACAGCCAACAGGTAAAACGTGATACTGGGGAAAACAGAGAGGGGTGTGTGTGTTACTACTATTAACACAATACATATGGAAATTTGGGGGGGGGGGGGGTGTTAGAGTGGTATTACACAAGTCGATGTGATACAAGAGAATGGGGATCATAACAATCAACAGGTATACTGGTGAAATTGGAGAGAGAGGTGTGCGGAAAGCACAGAAATACATTACACTCTGGATATGTGGGAATTCAGGGGACCAACCTGAATTGCACTTCATATCCAACGTCCAATATAACTGATGTTGAACTATATATTGTTACTGGGGATTTTTTTTAACTTCAATATAACAGAGAGTTCAATATAACTGAAAGTTCACTATAAGGAACTTCAATATAAGTGGAGTAAACAGTCATGTTGGTAACAGAAAAAAATGTCTTTGGCCTGAACTTTACAAATCATATATACAACACATTTAACTGACAGAAGGTTTCAAAGCATCTGTTTACTGAAATACAGTATGTGTACATGTGTATATTTGTAATGCTTTGTACCTAACTGTAGCACATGTATATATATATTATGTATTTGAACATTTCATATAATATATATATTTATTTACATGTATGTACAGTGGAACCCCGTTATTACGTTCCCCCTTTAATACGTTAGTCCGCATATTACGTTGGAATTTCAAAGCACAAAACCATTTCTTAACAAACCTATATAAAATAGACCTCGTTATTACGTTGTCCTAAGATGCCGGGACTCGGTATTACGTTGTAAAATTTCCGACAAAAACGTAATAAACCCCTAATTATTCAATAATGATTCTCAAAATAATAAGCCATTCACACCTTGACTGTCTGAGGCAGTCACCACGTAAATTTCCTGGTCTGTTTGGGGATTAGAGACGCTTGACTGATCATGCTTCGATAGATCTAGCGACATCAATACAGGTGAATACCTCGTATCGAAGCCAGTGATAAACAATTAAATAATGTTTATTTAGACATTGTACTCTATGAAATTTACTTCATTTTTCATATTTTGATAATCGAAGAAATAATTTCTCAACCACCTGAGTGTTCAGCATAGTGTGATTACCTTCGCTATTAAAACTCTATTTACGTACAGCTTTGGTACCGAACATGAAAGACAAGATTTATCATAGCATTGTTAAAACCGCTTGGGTAACTGCTTGGACATAGGTGACGAAAGGTGGTCAATTAAAAAATTGTCTGTTGTTTGGACATGCAGCTTGGGTGTTCGTAAATCTCGTCCATACATACACCAATCAAACTGTCCTGTGTTATCAGCCGATTCGCGCACGGCATTTACCTCAGTGAATATTCTAAAATCCCTTGATGCGCACGTGATTTTAATGCCATCATTTAGCGTTATAAATGAAATCTTCGTGCATCATTATATTTTTTTTTTTATGTGGATTGCGCTTAAATTGTTCTCCGTGTTTATCGTTGGTGAGAAAAGTGTGTAAGTGTTGGGTATCGTGTGCGTTTTGTGTCTATAGTTTTGTTGTTTTGGGGTGGGATTTTTTTTTATTGTGTTGTGTATTGTGTAATTAGAGAACTTAATAAAACGATGTTTTGTTATTTTTTTAATACGAATGTTGAATACGAACCGGAACGAGTTATTGATAGAAATTTACATGAACGCATTGTTTTAAAGTTGAACAAAATGGCGGTCCAAACGAATGCAGAAAAAACAACGTTTATCAAAACATCCTTATGTATCCTACACCAGAAATAAAGAAAAGGGATAAGAACATGAAGAATTACGGATATTAAAGATAAGATGTAAATAAAACAAAGTATAATAGTCTTTTAAACAAAGAAACAGTAAAGATATATTCACACACCCCTTCACGGAGTACCAACGGACGATATACAATTTCCAAATGATATTTTTAACGGATTTCACTGGGAACGTTTATTACGTTGCCCCCGGTATTACGTTATTTTATCGTGACAAAATGGAAAACGTAATAACAGGGTTCCACTGTATATATATTATATTTATATATATATGTTATATTTGATATGTATATTTTGTGTTATGAATGAGGGAGCACTAAAGAACTGAGATATGAATGCTGCTAGTAAACTACTTAAACAGTATCGGGTGTATATCAAAGGACAAGGTTCAATAACGGTCTAATTTGGCCCAAATTCTTGTTATTGTAAGCTACATAGATAACGGAAGGATAAGTATGAATTTGTTGTTAGATGGGTAATGGTGAATCGGGGAGTAATGATGAATCGGGGAGTAATGGTGAATCGGGGAGTAATGATGATGAATCGGGGAGTAATGATGAATCGGGGAGTAATGATGAATCATGACCTGGATTTGTAGAACTTTGCATATCCCTTAAAAAAAATTAATTGGGGCCAAAAATTGGCAATTTTGTAAGCTATTAAGCTTTGGAAGGTGTTGGATCAGTCTCGCCTTACTGGATATCGTAAATGGACATCCAACGGATAAAGGCAGTGACAGAGCACAATCCAGTCGTTATTTGTTGATGTCACCGTCGCTGCTTGAGGCTCTCACAATCAGTGTATACAGCACATAAATGGATGATGAGCGTAATGATCAGTTAATGGATGATAAGTAATGATCAGTTAATGGATGATGAGTAATGATCAGTTAATGGATGATGAGCGTAATGATGAGTTAATGGATGATAAGTAATGATCAGTTAATGGATGATGAGTAATGATCAGTTAATGGATGATGAGCGTAATGATGAGTTAATGGAAGATGAGTAATTATCAGTTAATGGATGATGAGTGTAATGATCAGTTAATGGATGATGAGTAATGATCAGTTAATGGATGATGAGTAATGATCAGTTAATGGATGATGAGTGTAATGATCAGTTAATGGATGATGAATAATGATCAGTTAATGGATGATGAGTGTAATGATCAGTTAATGGATGATGAGCGATCAGTTAATGGATGATGAGCGTAATGATCAGTTAATGGATGATGAGTGTAATGATCAGTTAATGGATGATGAGTAATGATCAGTTAATGGATGATGAGCGTAATGATGAGTTAATGGATGATGAGTGTAATGATCAGTTAATGGATGATGATTAATGATCAGTTAATGGATGATGAGAGTAATGATCAGTTAATGGATGAGTAATGATCAGTTAATGGATGATGAGCATAATGATGAGTTAATGGATGATGAGTGTAATGATCAGTTAATGGATGATGAGTAATGATCAGTTAATGGATGATGAGCGTAATGATCAGTTAATGGATGATGAGTGTAATGATCAGTTAATGGATGATGAGTAATGATCAGTTAATGGATGATGAGTAATGATCAGTTAATGGATGATGAGTAATGATCAGTTAATGGATGATGAGTGTAATGATCAGTTAATGGATGATGAGCGTAATGATCAGTTAATGGATGATGAGTAATGATCAGTTAATGGATGATAAGCGTAATGATCAGTTAATGGATGATGAGTGTAATGATCATTTAATGGAAGATGAGCGTATAATGATCAGTTAATGGATGATGAGTAATGATCAGTTAATGGATTTCACCAACGGAGTGACAAATAAGTACTGGGTAAGACATTTAATGACCTGATGAGCGTAATGATCAGTTAATGGATTTCACTGACGGATTGATGAATAAGTACTGGGTAGAATACTTAAGGACCTGATGTTCGGTCGGTGTCTGTTGCACCTCAGGTTTAGCCGTATCATGTCCGGTAGTTCGGCTGTGACTCGTGTCCAACGAACATAAGTAGAAGGAAACCAGATAAGTTCAGGACAAAATGCGCAAGATTTACAAACAAAATGTGTGGGTGAACTAAACAGATGTCTAATGCACAGCAACATGTGACAAACATTAAGAAAATAACACCTTGGTCTGATGAAGTCCATTCCAATCTTGGAACATGCTCAAAACTTCCCACCAGACAGAATAGACTTCATTGGACTTTGTCTGACAGTCGTTCATGATTTATTTTTAAAACATGCTTTTACTCTTGGACCTTAGAAAAACTGAATTTAGAAATTTCATTATTTAAAAATAATTAACATCTGCTTGATTGAGCGTTGTTGCTTTTAACTCTGATGACTTTTGCATATCTCTTGTAAAATTCCAGGTTTTATTTCCATACTACGGAAAGCTGCAGATCATATTATTTCACTGATCAAAGTGTTAATTTAATGGATTTATCTCTTAGTAAAATTAAACTGCAACAAATTTAGGTGTTGCTCTCGCTTCTCACCGCTGCGACCTGAATTTGATCCCCGTGATCGGCAGTGGTTGTATGTGAGAGGATATGGCGGTCGCTCATTCGGACACGTGGGTTTCCTACGAGTACTTTGGTTTCCTCCTACATAAATGACTCTCTAGCGCCAACATCTGTGCATCAAAGGACCCTATTGGAAATAATTAAGCTTTCGAGCTTTCATGGATTATCCTTGGTATTTTATGTTTGAATGTTTGTATGAATGTATAGATATTGAATAAGCATTTTCATTTAACCATGTACTATCAAATGTACAGTGGAAATGAACTGCAAACAATGTGCTCCTTTCATTTAAGTACACATGTACTAGTACAAATGAATTTAACGTTGAATGCTTGTTTACTTTTCATTAAAGACCTAATTGAGTAAGTAATGGTTTTTAAAGATTTCAATCACACTCAACTAACAATTTTATTTTAAATTTCTTGTTTTAATTATAAGGTTTTAATAAGGATAATAAAAATGTCAAAGTATACATGGTAGAATATCTAGCAGAGATTATCAGATTTAGGGAGAGCAATGTGTTTGACCTATTTAGTTTAAGTCCATGAATAAAAAAAAATTTAAAAAAAAAACCTTTAGTGTGCTCTAGATCTCAAATATACTCAACAAGTGTAATGAAATTTGTAATTCTTTATGCTGCATTTTAATGATACATAGATTTCATTGTTGTGAATTACATCTTTATGGTATCAATAAGTTTATAGGTAGGGTAATCGTTAGCTGTTTGATAAAGTGCAGTGGTAACTATTGAGACAGAATTGTAGTATAAATATAAAGTGCACTCGGTGATTTTTGTAAACATACAACTCACTCTGTTAAATATCGTGTGTTTGTACTTTAAGCGACCCGAGCACGGAACAAGGGCATGTAGATTTCTTGTTCAATTTTGACATATTACTGTGTGATTTTTTGGCAGAAATTCCTTCATGTTCAAAATGTTTTTGTGTCTAGAAATTATTTTGACATGAAAATATCCACAATTGCATCCCAATCACTTGCTGTTGGGCTGTGTGGTTTTTTTTTAAATGTGTAGTTCGTTTCATCTGCATAATGTCACTTACTTTGGGGAGAAAAAAAAAGTTCATTAAAAAATATCAGTTGTCAAGTTCTCTTGATAGAAAAGACTAGGGACCATTTTGTTTCTAAATACTGCATGTCTAATAATTTTAGTGATGGGAATATTTAGTGGAATTTTCTAAAAAGAAGTAAATTTGAAACCTTGGCCATTTATTTATTTTATTTTATTTTTGACGCAGTTTTATTAGTGTACCATTGATATGATAAAAAAAAATTGGCACTTTTATCTTTTGGTGACTTTTCTTCCGCCAAAAAATACCAACATTCACAGTGCACCAAATTTACTTGATATACAGCTTGAATGGAAAACTCCTATCCACCATGCATACTGGTCATATTGTGATAGAAACTGTTCTTTACTATGAAACACAGAATCTATGCGTAAGTCTTACAGGAAACAGTACTTTGACTGCTGTGTGTTGAGTTAAAGTAGGTAACAGCTTTGTAGTTATATACTTTGTATGAAAATGGAATACCAAGACGGTAAATGGTCCAAGAGGATTCAAAAGATGCTTACATATATGTAGTTGTGTTTATATATGTGGGAAATTTTATACATATTAAAAACCTAACATAGGTCCTTAAATGATTTTTTAATTATTTTTTTTTCAATGAAAGTGAGAGATTCTGTATAACTTATACATTTCCATAATTATGTTGTTTTAATTATTTAATTTAATTAAATCCTGGTAATTCTAAGGCTGACATCATATCTACACAAGTTAGGAGAGGGTGTTCTAATTAAATCCTGGTAATGCTAAGGCTGACATCATATCTACACAAGTTAGGAGAGGGTGTTCTAATTAAATCCTGGTAATTCTAAGGCTGACATCATATCTGTACAAGTTAGGAGAGGGTGTTCTAATTAAATACTGGTAATTCTAAGGTTGACATCATATCTACACAAGTTAGGAGAGGGTGTTCTAATTAAATCCTGGTAATTCTAAGGCTGGCATAATATCTACACAAGTTAGGAGAGGGTGTTCTAATTAAATACTGGTAATTCTAAGGTTGACATCATATCTACACAAGTTAGGAGAGGGTGTTCTAATTAAATACTGGTAATTCTAAGGTTGACATCATATCTACACAAGTTAGGAGAGGGTGTTCTAATTAAATACTGGTAATTCTAAGGTTGACATCATATCTACACAAGTTAGGAGAGGGTGTTCTAATTAAATACTGGTAATTCTAAGGCTGGCATAATATCTACACAAGTTAGGAGAGGGTGTTCTAATTAAATACTGGTAATTCTAAGGTTGACATCATATCTACACAAGTTAGGAGAGGGTGTTCTAATTAAATACTGGTAATTCTAAGGTTGACATCATATCTACACAAGTTAGGAGAGGGTGTTCTAATTAAATACTGGTAATTCTAAGGCTGGCATAATATCTACACAAGTTAGGAGAGGGTGTTCTAATTAAATACTGGTAATTCTAAGGTTGACATCATATCTACACAAGTTAGGAGAGGGTGTTCTAATTAAATACTGGTAATTCTAAGGTTGACATCATATCTACACAAGTTAGGAGAGGGTGTTCTAATTAAATACTGGTAATTCTAAGGCTGGCATAATATCTACACAAGTTAGGAGAGGGTGTTCTAATTAAATACTGGTAATTCTAAGGTTGACATCATATCTACACAAGTTAGGAGAGGGTGTTCTAATTAAATACTGGTAATTCTAAGGTTGACATCATATCTACACAAGTTAGGAGAGGGTGTTCTAAGTTATAAGAACTTGTGTCCCATCCTTCTGTCCTTAATATCTTGACAAAAGAGTATGTTCAATTCAAAATATACAAGTTTTCCTGTATTCCTGAAATTCTGTGCAAAATATGCTCGTTTAAATATTGTTTTCCTTTCTGCAAATAAAAGAGTGAATTTGTGAACAAGATTTAAATTGTTACAACGTTTGTGTCTTTCAAAGATGCGTCATTGGTAGAAATATTAATCTTATTCACAAAGTTGCACTGTTTTGCAAATATAAAACTGACATGAATAGTGTTTGGGGCAGAAAACAGCGGAAACAATAAAAAAGTTTTAATTGCAAATTACAAGAAATCGCACAAGTTTAAACTTTATTTATCTTATGATGTTTAACAAACAAATGACAAGAAATCACGCAAGTTTAGGCTTTATCTATCTTATGACGTCAGACGATTAACAAATAAGTTTTACAGCTTATATTAATGTTCCTCATTGCGTCGGAATTTGGCGTGACACGGTTATTGATGTAAGAGGAAACCGGAGTACCCGGAGGAAACACGTGATGGAGTGGCCAACCACGTTACCTTCTCACGTACCATCACAAAATCGGTAGAATTCTTAAAACTGGTTGGAGGTTGGACTCTCTTGGAAGTGTTGTTGAGCAGGGTTGTTTTTTCTTGGCTTCATGATATTTAGAATGTGAATGAAAAACAATAATCAAAAGTATTCTGTAAATTCAAACTCCCAGAAGAACCACATAGGAGTGTTGCACACACAACACTGCTGACGGCCGTGTTCTTGATCGCCTGGTACCTTTTTAAGTTAATTGAAATCATGCAAACACTACTGCATCAGCTGGAATTCTATTGGCAATATGTATGTTAAAAATGTAGGATAGAAAAACAAACCACAAATACCAGTGCTGTGGCTCTCGGGTGTTGGTTTATGGGAATTTTATGAGTTACTTGAAATGATAAGCAGATATGATAGACATGTTGGAATGGGCACATTAGCGCCCTCTGTTGTTCGTCATTGAAGTAAAACAAGACAGCATGCAGGCTTCGAAAGGGGGGAATCCTGAACCTCCACATTGGTCCTGGTCACAGACCTGGTGAAGTATTTGTCCTCATACTGATTTACAGCTGCCTGTGAGGGGAGTAATCAGTAATTATATGGGAGGTGTTATTATTTTGATCTTGAAGGGATTTGACTGACTTGGTAGATTAAGTTTCATAAGGAATAAATAAAATCACCTCATGTATTGATTTTTTGACATGAATTGTCAATGACGATCAAATACCTTATCAGTATATCATTTTGCAGATCAAGCACCCCGTAAACTTCTGGACAAAATGATTATTAGATTAAGTTTTTTGCACTTTTCTATTTACTTTTTATATGAAATTGCACCCCTTCTAGCATTTATCAAGTTTCTTGGTGCACAGTAATTTATCACAGTAGGTTTTATAACTTTAGACTGAAGTTTATATACATTAAGACATTGTTGTTTGTTGCACTTTAGCTGTAGAAAAGAGAGAGCTTTCTTTAACATTACTGAATGAAGCATCCCTCAGACTTATAATTCTGAAGGCTATAGGGGAAAGAAAAATTGAATTGTGCCTCAAGTCTCATTTCTGTGTACTGTAGTAAATACATAAATGTCGTGTGTGATTATAAAGAAAACCCAATATCGGGATCCAGTTCATTCAGAAAGAAAACGGTTTGATGCAGTTTCTTTGTACTTTATTTTATTATTGATATTTCTATATGCAGGATTAATGTTTAAAGTGCACAACGCTTCAAGGTCGTGGAATTCTTGTATTTTGTAGAATTCTTCTGGAGGGAATTTGTGGTAAGGAAATGTCTTATCCGAATCTCTTACATTTGGAATTGTGGGTGCCATTGATTTTGATTTGAAGTATTCCGGGACCTCTATGTTACAAATGAGAATTTTTGTAGGCTAAAATTTTTTTTCCATTTTCTTGAAATGTTCAGTGTCAACACAGTCCTGGTTGTAAAATCTGAGCTATTTTTTTCTTTCCAACACCTGTCAAGGTCAGTTACATAGATGTCCTTGAGTTGTGTGTAAATCGTGTCTGTTTCTATTTCTTCCCTCCCTAGGATGCAGAATCATGTTATTTATAATTTGTCAGACCCACTGTGACTGGGCCCCACCCCTGTTGTGTGACCGTTTTTCTGCAGTAAGGTGTTGCCCTGGAGGTACTTTACACCTGTCGGAGACTTCTTTTATGTCGGTTTTGGAACATTTTCATGAGAGAGCTGTCTGATTTTACACTGCTATTAATGCCATGATCCCATGTTCAAACATCATGTCGGGAGCTGACTCAAAGTAAATTATGACTGTTGGAAAAAGATGGGTGACAAGTTTTGTGTTTTATTTTTTTTTCCTACGTAAAATATTGGACACAATTAAGGCAAAAAAAAAAATCATTGAGTAAAGTACAGGGGATTTGTATAGGTGACAGTGACAATTAAGTAAAGTACAGGGGATTTGTATAGGTGACAGTGACAATTAAGTAAAGTACAGGGGATTTGTATAGGTGACAGTGACAATTAAGTAAAGTACAGGGGATTTGTATAGGTGACAGTGACAATTAAGTAAAGTACAGGGGATTTGTATAGGTGACAGTGACAATTAAGAAAATCATTGAGTAAAGTACAGGGGATTTGTATAGGTGACAGTGACAATTAAGGTAATTAGGTCACCTCTAAGACTCTAAGTTAGACAAGACAGCAATTTTATTAGCAGCAGGAAAATACTTGAAAGGAATGGCAGTCGAATCAGCCTTCTGTGTGTGTAGAAATCACATTGTCACAATTAGCAGTTCTTGAGAGATCTTCACAGGCAACCATGCCATTACGTAGCTGAATTCTTAGCAGCATATGTTTTAGTAGGAACAAAGTCCACTAGACTTTTAAGCCCCCACATTCTATATTCTTTCTAAGAACAGTAATCGATGAATCACCCGACAATTACAAGATTGGTAAGCAAGGTAATTTTTTAATGTAAAATCGGAGCAGGAACATTTTTCCTGACCAGGATTTGTCACATTGAAGTTGATACAGACCGATACCATTAGGTCAGTTCATATTCCACAGATTAGTTATGGTGTGTGATGAAATTTGAAATATGAATCTTTTACTAACAATATAGTTATGATTCATTATAAATATTTCTGGAAAAGGAAGTTTTCTGATTTTTAAGAAGTTCTATTGTCTGGAATGAAAAATAGCACACAGAAGAATTCATACACAGAATGTTTCTGTCACTCAGAGAAACGTGCTTTCTGTATTGTAAACCTTCATACTGTTCCCACGGCGACTGCCCGAACTGTCATATAAAGTATATTTGTAGCGTGTGCCGTTCCTCTTCCATGGATAATACACAATTTTGATAAAGACACGTCGGAAACGCTTCCCAAATACGCAGTATAAAATAAAGTTCACTGCGGAGTTGACGTTCACCATGAGGTTGCTGATGGACGTCAGTCGGACGTAGTGCAGGTTGCAATGTAACACATCCTTGTCAAAGATTGTCCACAGAATGTTGTCTGCGATGGAGGGAAGCTGGCAGATGAGAAAGACCACGATCACTGCTATTAACATGATGGTGAGGTTGGCCTCTTTAGCTGCGTTGGTACTCATCCTATTTCGAGTCTTCTTGGCATTTTTCACAGCTCTCATGAGCTGAATGTTGAGTATAGATATGAGAACAAAGGGTGCGAGGAACATGACGATCAGGTGGAGGCAGATGAAATAGACCTGCCGGAAGTCTTTGTTGCTTCCTAATGTTGTCGTCATCACCTCCGGAACTGAACGGTTTAGGTGGGGGCTCCACTTCTCCACAACTGTGTATTCAAAAAATCGAGGCACGTTGTAAATGACTGAGCAGACAAATATGAGAATGATAATTCTCTTGGTGCGCGATCGTGTACATGTGTTGGCTGCCTTGAGGGGGTGACACACTGCGATGTACCGCTCTATTGTGAACCCCACTGTCGTGTAAACAGTCCCAGTCTGAGCGACTAGAGCCATAGGGTACAAGTACGCGTTCATGTACTGAGAGGCATAGTAGTAGTCCATAAGTTCTTTCTTTTCCAAGTAAATAGTGGGCAGAGCCATCAGAAGAATCATAGCCAGTAGGACCCCCGTGTCATAGACGGCCAGGGAAATCAGATAGTACGACGTAGAGCTCCGCATCAAGCGATGCCGCAGCACCAGAATTGCCAGGATGTTGCCGATGATGCCGTAGGCGGCGATGATGTTTCCGACTACTCCCCATGCGTAAAACTGGAAAGTGATGGCTTTTTCATAGATTTCGTAACAGGAATTGTCGGTGAAGCCGCTGGGAGTACTGTTCGTGAGGTTTTGCTGAGTCAGGTTCAGGGTGAGGGCGTGCTGAAGTGTGTCCTCCGCCATCCTTAAAGGCCTGCGATGTAATCTGTAAAAATTAATGAAGAGTCATAAAAACTGTTTTAGGAGCTTTACACAGTTACATGTATACAAAATGGATGATGAAAAAAGGGAAAATTTAATCATGATAACAGGGAATTCTCTCAAGGCCAAATATTGGTTATATGACAGTGTGTTATCATTCCTGCAGTGTCGGCCGTCTTTTAATAAAGATGATTGATGGCTAGAAATCGCACTATCATGGAATACACAATCACACCAGCGTTTTGCTGCATTTCATTTTTCAATATTGGAAGCAAACATTTTTTCAGTAACGACATGCAATTACAAAAGGTTTTTTGGTAGTAAATCATACCCTATTATATTATTGGGATTCAGGGTTTATCAAGAGTGAACTGATATTTCTAGGTTTTAGTTTTGATTTACACATTAAGAACTTCATACATAGTACACTGTTTTTTCTTTATTATATATCAGAAGAACTAGGTTTAAGATTGGTCTAAATTTCTTTTTTTAATTCATAATTTAAGTATACAAAATGTACAAGACTTATGATTTTAGCAATAAATTGTGAATTCACGATGTATGACATGGAATTTACCACCATTTTCCTTGAAATTATCCAAAATTGCTATTTTCAGCCCGTACCTAATTCATGTCTGCAGGAAAATACGGGAGCACATGCAGTCATTCACAATAAGTTTAACTCATGTTATAGCCTTTACATATCGCAATATTGCAAATAAGTCATCTGCTTCAGGATTTCTTTTTAAATGACCAACAGAAAATGTGGGTAATTTTAACAATTCTCAAGAAGAAGCGCCACCCAATCATATTCCAGGAGAGTTTTAGGAAA
Source organism: Ostrea edulis (assembly GCF_947568905.1). Lineage (NCBI taxonomy): Eukaryota > Metazoa > Mollusca > Bivalvia > Ostreida > Ostreidae > Ostrea > Ostrea edulis. The sequence goes on from NC_079164.1 coordinate 5,875,091, forward strand.
ATTTGATTTTGTTTTAAATTCCTGACTTGGAAAATTACTGAATTTCAAAGAAATCAAAGAATGTTTCAATTACGGCTGCAAGGCAATCCTGGTCTTCTGTTGTCATAATTAGTCAGAATAAAATGCAGCAGGAACATAGAGCTTTCATGATGACATTTCCAGGCTCTTCCACACTGTGTCCTAATCAGTTGATCCCCCTGCCGTAACGGGGGATATTTAAGTTCTCTATGAGGTTTAGCTGATGATATTGGTACCTGGAGCAGACAGATAGGAGATTAGGCTGCCCATTTCTCCAGAATTTCACTTTCTTTTTAATGGAACCCTACATTTATGTATGCATAATCAGTTGATTATTCGATATTGTTTTTTTATTACACGAAAATGCTTCCCATATTGGTATTTATTCTCTGCAACTAAGCAATCAAGTCTGTTAATGTTTCGGTCAATCTTTGAAGGATTTGGACAAAAAAATCTTGAACTGTGATTAATTGAATGCGATTTATCTCTCGTGCATGATTTGATGACAGATGTAGAGTTTTTTAACCTTGGGATGGAATTTGAGAGAAGTACGTCAAGCCAAGCACCTGACATGCTCTGTGTTTGGTTTCTATAATCTGATAACATTCTAAATTTCCAAACCCTTCAGCACCACTAGGCCTGTTCTGTGATTTGCTTTGGTTGCTCTCTCTAATACTTATCCAGATTCATTGATTTCTGAAGGAGGCCGCGGCCCGAGTCATTTCACAGTTATCGGAGAACGCACAGGGCTTTCCGTAGTAATTATCTCATCAAATCTGATGCAAATTTTTTTTGAAAAGTGTTCATTTGAAGGATTTTTGCAGGTTAACGGCGTACAAGATCAGGCAATGTTTCTTAGATCAAGTTTTCTTTTGTTTTACAAAGAAATGAAGAGAGATTTTCCTATTCAGATTATCTATTAATTATGAATATTAGGCAGATAATTAGCTCTGTCTATGTGTTACATGGTGAAGTTGTTGACCTCTAGAAACCCCCGTATCACACAGTGTTAGATAGGAGCTGGTACAACTCCACCAATTAGCTGACACTAGTACCTGATTTAAAGCCAACAAAAGTAAACAATTTGAAATGAGAACTCCATCCCCCCTGATCACCCACTCCGCCTGCCTCACGGACGAGCTGAGAATCCAACTGTCAATCTGTTTTGACCATTTGTGTTTTATTTTTTGTGTTTTATATTGTGTGTTTTATATTTTGCATAAAGCTGGTTGTGATTTTTATAATTCCTGTTTCCAACATTGAGAAGATATATTGATAGGAATATTTTCCTCTTTTTGTTTCTTTAACAACACGGTCCTAAAACTGAAATGACCTGAAGTTTTATTTCATCTTGGTCTCTGATTCACAGTACTGTAGTTTGGTTTTAAGAAGTAAGATTTACATCCGATTTGAGTTAATTAATCTCAGTTTGATGTCCTCAGAGCTGGGGTCAATTTTTTAATTGTACATGTATTAGGCATGGAACTGAACAGTTCTATTTATCTGACAATTTTCTGGCACTGTTCGAAGAAAAGGTGGTGGGTGAAATACAAAAGGTGGAATAGAGAATCAATGGGAGACTTTGTTATTGCCACCCAGAGGTTACCGTCAGCCATGCTGTATTTGACCTTGCAGCTTCATGCTTCAGTTCCTCTTGACAAGCAGCATGTTCCGTGCTCCGATTTCTCTCAGGCAGCCACTCTGTGCAGAATTACAACTGCTAACTTCATTACGTGTGCTGTTGAGAGCTGTGATTACCTCTCGCACTTAAGATCTGTCTCATAGTCTTTTGTAGCTCTCATTTTGTTACAGAGCACCGAGTTTGAGTGATTCGAACTTCATATCACGTATGCCTTGGTTTTATTGAGTATCTTTGTCTGTTGCATTCAAGCAAAATTAGTTCGGTGTTAGCTAAAACGTGTTGTTGGACCATTATAAATGATTAGGGTGAATTTAGAAAGGTAGTTAATTATTGAATGTACAGCCATCTAATGTTAGATAATGGTGTTCAAAGGTAAGTACAAAAGTCAGATCAAAATATCTCATTCGATTTTCGTATTTGAATTTGATTGCTTCAGGGGACATGTGCAGTGACTCCAAATTATTCAGCATCAGCATTCACATGGAATTGTAATGGCTGTCGTTTTAAATCTGCATTACTGATGAAGGTTATATTCAATGAGGAAGAGACAAGCTGTGTTTTATTCACGGAAAGTGAATAGCATGCTAGGCAAATCACCAGGAGTTAAGTCATCTGTCTTATGTGGTCAAAGAACTCTATAAAATTCCAGCAAAATTCCACTCCATTTGTTCCCTTCAATTAATATCCTTTCTCCTATTATTTTCTGAGGCTGTTCTGGCCAGGGCCACACTCACAAGGCATGTAAGACAATAGTGTAATAAAGAAATAAAAAACGGCTACAAAAGCCGAACCCCTGTACAGCATGGAGAGAAACTGAGATAGGTGGATGAGAAATTGACCACATATGATTGAAAACTCGGAACACCTTAACATCTAATGGATGCCAATATTCTGATGAACAAAAGCTGAACAGGCTCGCTGGTGTGGAAGAGAGTGATGATTTAACCGGTCGAGGCTTCCTGTCGGTGATACGGATGTCAAGCCTGAACTCTCCTATAAGGAATCACTTCCTTCAGAGTCGTCCTATTGCTTTAAATTCAGCATGAGGTGTAACTCATTTCAAGATAATCGTGTATTGATTCTTAAACTTAAAACAATTTTGTTAGAAGGATTTTTTGGTCACTGAGATCTTTGTAATGAAAGGTGAAGATAATTAACAGTGATGAATTTCATAAATCACATAGAGAATAAAAGATTAAGAGTAAGGCAAACATGGACCCCTGGACACACCAGAGGTGAGAACAGGTGCCTAGGAGGAGTAAGTATCTCCTGTCGACCGGTCACACCCGCTGTGAGCCCTATATCTTGATCACGCAAACAAAGTTATTCATAGTCAAATTCTGTATGTATAAGAATTTCCTACACAGACTTGGTGGTCCTTCTTCATAGGCAGTAAAGGGGGACAACTATTGATTTCTCTGTAGATAATTTACTAAAAACTGAAAAGCTTTGACAAAGTGACGGTTTACAATTATTTTAATCCCTGTTGATTAAAAATGGAAAATGGTGAAATTTATTGCTGTACATGCAATTATTCTCAATCTTGCTTCCCGGGAATGATGAATAAATTCAACTCGGTGGTGATTGGATTTATTGACAGATATATTCACAATGTACATATCGACACTAGATTATAAAGTGTGATATCTTTCTTTAGGACATAGGGAATATAGTTTCACTTTGTACTTATACACCATGGGCTTAATCTCTAAAGCTAAATGTATTTTTTCTCATTTACAGTACAATGCATATATTGCTTTCAGATTTATTTGATAGTAACTAGACGTTATTACCAAATAAAATGTTTTTCCAATTACGATATGATATTATTTGTGTGATCAATAGGATTAAGATTTAGTGAAGAATTGCAGGATTTTAAGATGAGTTGCGGTGTCTTCCCAGCTGTTTCGGATGTGAGGGGGGGACCGTACAATCCAACACCACTATCTAATGTAATACAATTCTATTCTACTATAGATTTTTTTACCATGTGTCTAATAGAGCAGAAACAGAAGTAATGAAATCAAACGCTAAACGAGGAATTCATTGCACATATAAATAGCCTGATCACATTCAGGGGAGAGAAAAGTAGTGTGGATAATATTCAGGAAATTACCTGTCCCACCACGTCAGATATCACTCGTATCATTAGATCAGAAATGCAGCTCCCAAAATATTGCTATCAAATATTTGAAATATAGAAGATAGTTATTGCATTTACACAAACAGCTGGGAAACTTAGCAGGGGTCAATTAAGCGATATTTGTTTGTGTTATTAAGGTAACGCATGTAAGACGAGGATGAGGCTGGAGATAAGTATCGTCCGCTCACCTGCGGGTTATTTTAGAAGTATTTTTTTGTTTTTACTGTACTTGAGATAACCAGGTGATTGTGTGGGGTTTATCGGGTCTGCTTCAGGAGATGGCTATCACTTCGTACAAGGATGTAACTCATCTGCCTAATTATCGACTGTAATCATCATAGGTAGCAAAATATTGACAGATTTCATATCCATGTAATGAATGAAATACAGGCAGAAAGGGGGGTTATTTTTTTGTATTTTAACAGGTGGATATTTTTAAGAAACAAAGAATGTTTTTTTTCAGTGAACTTGTCATCCACAATCATCAGCTGGCAGTGATAAGTAAAATATACGTGTATATGTATATTTCTGTTGTAAATGTTAACTGAAATGAACATGGTCTGTTCTTAGAAATTTTATCCAGGTTAATTGAAGGTCTTTGATGTTTTAAAACATAGGTTTATTTGAAATTCAACAACATGGCACTGTTTTTTATAACTGACCACAAAAAAACAATGTCAAAAGAACAAGAGACTTTGATGTACTTGAAATCTTGGAAGGTGAAATCAGCTGTGTGAGTTTTTCAGCCGGGAACCACATAAAAATAAAGGTCTGATGTCTTTATGAAAATGAAAATTTACCATGAAGCCTCTGTGCTTCAATCAAATCTAAGTTGTTAAAGACAACCACAAAAGATTTCTTACAAATTGCTGGAAGTCAAAAAGCTGGTGTTTGACACTGAGAAATAAGGTGAAGTCATACACATGATTGTCTCAATAATAGACATTAAGGTCTGTTAACTGAAATAAATAAAAAAATCTATGTTTTAATCCTTTTGATGCAAGAATTGTCTGTCTAGATTGTGATGGACGTTTAAGGAAGTCGCTTCAGTGACCCGCGTCTGAGAATGGACATTAGTAACAAGCCGTCATAGCGTACTAATGCGAACATAAAATGATAAATCTTTTAATTCCCAAAATTTATTAAAAATCCTTTCTTTTGTGAACTCATTAAGATGTGTAAATGTGTGCTTTTCTATAAATGATTATAGTGTTTGATGTTGTTAGGATGATTTATTGAGATTGAAATGTATCAGAAAAACTTCGACAAATTTATAACATGTTTTGGAGAATTGATTCTGTTTCATCTGAAATCCTGCTGTGATATCGGCTCTATTTAGGTGTGGGTTATAATGATAATAAATACTCATTTATTGGATTTCAAAAGTCAGAGAAGTGGAATTCATGTGGTTTAGATTTATTGTACTTACCATATTTTAACCCAATTTGTGTGGAATTTTTCATTAGTAAATGATGTAAGAAAATTAAAATTAGGGATTTGTAATGTTAAACATTATACAAGAAGGACCAATATTTAATTTAAATGTTTTGCAATATTTCCAATCCTAACATGTATATGATTTCATCAAACACTGATGAATTATTAAAATCTTTACCTCAATTTTGATATTTTTTATCAAATCTTGTGTATTTGTTGAAATAGATTAGAGATCTAGTATCATTTAAACTTTTTGTAATTGAAGAATTTGAATCTGTAATGTATTATTTACACCCTTCAAGCTTCATTCGATATCACCACCAAACTGTTTGACGGTAATTCACGCACTGGACAAGAAGCATTCATTTATTGTTGGTAGATCTTAATCTTCATTTTGTTTCTCCTTTGTAATATTTTACTTTATTTTTTATCAGAATAGCATCATTTAAAAGCTCATTTGTCAAAAGCGATTGAAAAGTGAAAGATTCCGAGTTTCATTTGATAGGGGATAGCGACCGCTGAATGAATGGGACTAGTCGTGTAGAATTTGTATAGTGTGGTATCTAATGAGTTTCGCACTTGTCATTCTTGACAAAAATTCCAAGCAAAAAAGTATGAATTAAGACATCAAGCTCCATACAAGATAGATGAGATGTTAGTGAGACTGTAAGCCAGTGACATATCAGAAATTGTCAAAATCTTTGTGAAGTTTAGAGCCTCATTAAGAGGGTGAAGACATGCATATCAGAATTAAAATATTTCTCATGCACACATCGCTAAGGTTTAGATCAGTCCCCTGTCAGAGACATATCAAGGGATTGTTGCAAGTTTGAGTTTTGTTAAATATTTATGTATTTTGATAAACCATAAACCTTCTTTTTTTTTTATTAATAAAGTTGTAAATTGCTAATTGGTGATCAGCTCTATTTTTGTAGCCATATCATTCAAAACTTAATGTTTTCATTATTGTGTTTAGAAAGAAAAAAATTATGATCAAAAGGGAAAAAAAAATTTTTTATTGTGTGAAAATTAATCAAAATATATTATAGAGATACTCACCAAGCAGTCTAAGGAAGTTTACTCATTGAATAAGAATTCCAGCAAAACAATCAAATTGGTTGCACTTGGTGATGCATCATCGTAACCTCATAAAAATACTACAAATGTTTTACAGTGCTGCAACAGCTTCTAATATTAATAGATAGTAAGTCAATCAGATATATTTATGGACGGACTGCTTGTGATAGGGGCATCCCTCAAATTGCACCTATCCGTGAGAAGCTTTCAGCCCGCTACTTAAAGCTGTCGTCTGATTGGTGGAAACTGATTAACTCTTTGTTATTGATTTCTGTAGAATGGTAGTATTTACAAGTAGAAGAAAACATTTTCATATTGTGAAGAAATTGCTTTTTTTACTTTCATGGATATCATCTTTGATTTTTTCTTATTAGTTTTTCTGTTGTAACATTTTGGATTGTAAATGTGAAGTTCAGATTAAATTAATAATTGGAAGGAAGGTCAAAATTATTGATTTGGATTAAAATTAGCTTATTGCTCTTTTTTCTTTTCTTTTTTCTTTTTTTGTTGTTGAGATTTCAGATTGAAATTAAAGGGTTATAGAATTGTCTTTGATTTCAGAATGTGTTAAATGCAGTAAATCCTACTCATTCATTATTTTACGCTGGAGAACCAATTTCCAGGGCTGAATTCCATGTTTGCATATTAATTCAGAACACAAATAGTTCTTTCATTTTTCTTGTAGCAGTTTGACAGTTAACATGAATTGTCAACCAGCAGGATGAGCGGACTCTCTGTCATGCTAATCTGCGACAGGATGTAGTTTGTTTTGTACACTCTTGGAATATTATTTTCTGTTGTCTTGTAGTTTTGATGTAGGTGTCAAATAAGAAATGATATCATTTCTGTTGACTGATTCAATTACACAGCATTTATTGAAGGAAAGAGCCTTACGAATATATTAAGACTTAGAATAGAAAAATCAAATGATGTGTTAAACTGTATATAGTTTTATTATTCACACTCCATTAGTTAGTGAAAGGCCAGGGTATGTTTAAGAATTGTATATCTACATGCATAGGATATTTCCCTTTAATCAACACTTGCCCCCCCCTCCCTCACCCCCCCCCCCCCCCCCACCCCCCACCCCCCCCCCCAGTGTTATTCCAATGCTATTTGCACTACCAGCTGTACTTGGAAATAAAGTAGACCCATGGAAGATATTGATTACATGCATGTGGAATTTTTAGTGTGAAGTTGATTGAGGACAAAATGGGAAGACTATGGGTTTCCTTTAGGGTTAGTTATAACAGTTTTCAGTTTTACGTGCAATTTGCAGTTTTGATGCAAACTTTAAGGCTTTATAATGATATCCATCACTGCACCAGAACTGATATTGTCGTGGCGTATACAGATTCAGATGGATTCATTAAACAACAAGTATTTCCGTGAAGAAGTAAGAGTGGGTAATTTTCTAGTGTAATTTTGTCAAGGTTATTAGCTAGTCTCGGAGCGGGTGACCAAACATGGAATCACCAAAATATTGATCCAATTCATTTTGATAAAATCCACAATGATATGATGTATTTATGGAAATTCCGGGGGACCTTAGAAATGGTGCATCAGGAAATATTGTCAGCTGTTCCCTGCAGAAAAGAAAATTGTCTTCTCCAAAATTGTTAATTTGATCTGAGTTACGAATGCAAAGACAGGAGGGGAAAATATGCAAGGTTCAACCAATCAAAAGATCTTATCAGAAAGTATTTGCATACCAGTAAGAGAAACTGATTGTATCCCAATGTCAGAAAGTTAAGGTCTCTTATCCCCTGTACTTGTAATGGACTCTCTGGAAAACCAGAAATACCGAAGAAATGTTAGCAGTTTGAGTGATGTGCCCCTGACTCTTGTTCGTTCAGTTTTTAACTCACCTTAGCTGAAAGCTCAAGTGAGATTTGTCTATCACCTATCTGTCAGACTAAACTTTTCACATTTTTTTTACTTCTCCAGAACCACTGGGCCATTTTCAACCAAACTTAGCAAAGAGCATCCTTGGGTGAAGGGGATTCAAGTTTGTTCAAATGAAGATGTGTGCTCCCTTTAAAAGGGAGATAATCACAAACATACAAACAAATAGGGTGGGGTCATTTAAAAATCTTCTCAAGAACCACTGGGCCAGAAAAGCTGAAATTTACATGAAAGCTTTCTGACATAGTGCAGGTTCCCAGGGGTAGAGTGGGGCCACAATAGGGGATCAACGGTTTATATGCTGATATTTATGTAGGAAAAATCTTTAAGAATGTCTCCTGAACTATTTAAGCTACATGGCTTTCATATTTAGTTTGTTAATGCATTTTTTATAACAAGATCTTTCATGTGATCCAATTGTGTGTGGTATTGTGACCTTGACCTGAAAGTTTGACTTACTTTTAATAAAAGTCTTACCTATTCAATATGTTTTGAACTATCTAAGGCACATATTTCATATCTTGTATGCAAATTTCTTATGGGAAGACCTTTCATTTCATATCATGTCCTTTGACCTTGTGACTTTGAACTCAGAGTTTGACCTACTTTTAAGAAAACATAGCCTGTTAAATATGTCAGGAATTATTCTAGGTACATGTAGTACTTTCATATTTTGTACATGAATTCTTTATGGCAATACCTTGTGACACAATGGCATCTGATCTTTTGACCTTGGAGTTTGATCTACTTTTAAAAAAAAACCTGACTTATTTAATATCTCCTGAATTATGAAGGTAAAGCTTTCATATTTTGTATATAGATTATCTATGACAAGCCTTATTATACTTTGTGTTTAACTTAGTGACCTTGAACAATGACATGACTAAGGTGGGCAATGTGGCCCATGGGCCTCTTGCTATTTTATAAATGCTTTGAGGGTAATACACTGTAGCAGACAAGGGATTTTACCCGCTACAGATCAGTAATGACGGGAATCTTCACTTGTTAGAGTGGGATTTTACCCACTACAGATCAGTAATGACGTTAATCTTCACTTGTTAGAGTGGGATTTTACTAGCTACAGATCAGTAATGACGGGAATCTTCACTTGTTAGAGTGGGATTTTACCCGCTACAGATCAGTAATGACGGGAATCTTCACTTGTTAGAGTGGGATTTTACTAGCTACAGATCAGTAATGACGTTAATCTTCACTTGTTAGAGTGGGATTTTACTAGCTACAGATCAGTAATGACGGGAATCTTCACTTGTTAGAGTGGGATTTTACTAGCTACAGATCAGTAATGACGGGAATCTTCACTTGTTAGAGTGGGATTTTACCCACTACAGATCAGTAATGACGGGAATCTTCACTTGTTAGAGTGGGATTTTACTAGCTACAGATCAGTAATGACGTTAATCTTCACTTGTTAGAGTGGGATTTTACTAGCTACAGATCAGTAATGACGGGAATCTTCACTTGTTAGAGTGGGATTTTACTAGCTACAGATCAGTAATGACGGGAATCTTCACTTGTTAGAGTGGGATGGAATCCTCATGGAGACTTTACACTTAAATTGTTTTATCTTCTATTTTGCAAAGTCTGAATTATCTAAGATTTTTTCTTCTTCGAAAACCAGCATGGATACCGTGTTTAGTTTGGTTGTATCATTTCAGTAGGACTTGTTGTATCATTTCAGTAGGACTTGTTGTATCATTTCAGTGGGACTTGAGATAAACAATTTCTAGACATGACTTTATTGTCAAATAAAAGCATTTTTATTTATCGTATCAGGCTTCCTTAAGGTAAACCAGTTGTTAAATGTATAATGTGTATATTCTAAAACCAACAAACTTTAATCTTCATGAAATTATTTGTATTTATGAGGGAGATGTATTTTCCTCGTATCCTTAATATGATCTAAAGTTTGTATTCTAGATGATTTAAATAAAATGATCTAAAGTGTGTATTCTAGATGATTTAAATAAAATGATCTAAAGTTTGTATTCTAGATGATTAGATAAAATTATCTGAAGTGTGTATTTCTTGATGATTAAATATTCAATTTTTATGTTTAATTTATTCTCCATATTAAGATTTGAGTGGGTTACTATTGCACAGATATCAAAATATGATGTCCATACATGTATAATAAATATAGCGTTCATATTCGGTGAGCTGGTGTTCATATTCAATGAGGTGTTCATATTCAATGAGGTGTTCATATTTAGTGAGGTGTTCATATTCAACGAGGTGTTCATATTTAGTGAGGTGTTCATATTCAATGAGGTGTTCTTATTCAGTGAGCTGGCATTCATATTCAGTGAGCTGGTGTTCATATTCAATGAGGTGTTCATATTTAGTGAGGTGTTCTTATTCAGTGAGCTGGTGTTCATATTCAATGAGGTGTTCATATTCAATGAGGTGTTCATATTTAGTGAGGTGTTCTTATTCAGTGAGCTGGTGTTCATATTTAGTGAGGTGTACATATTTAGTGAGGTGTTCGTATTCAATCTAATGTTCATATTCAGGTACAGGTGTTCATATTCACTCTGGTAGAGTGTAAAGGATATGAAACAAGTGTTGATCTTCTGAAATGTTCGTAGGCTTGAGAAGTCAGAATTGTGTCTGCACGAACTTGAAAATCCGTAGAAGTCGCTTGGATTCCTGTAACATATTTACTGAGGTTGTATGTGTAGTATGACAGGTGTGGATTTGGGATTATTCCACCATTTATTCACTTCACAAGCGAATTTTCACTTCACTCTGCATTGAATATTGTAAATATTTATAAGCGTAATGAAAATTCCAAAGGCGATGTGGAGGCTACCATTAGCTGGGAAGTCTTTCATTGTATATGAATTGTGTTGAAACTTCTACAATTGAGAACGCTCTCGATAAGGTTGACATCATAATCAAGTCTCCAATCACTTCTATTGTCTCTGCTTGCACTGCGTCATAGTGAGGTAGGGTAGGTACTCCTGGATTCGGTAAGCTTCACTAGCGATGATGGGATGACACATGTTCCAAACATCAGGATCCACATAGAGTCCAGTGTTGATTGTCTCGGATTGTATCCGATTGTATCCAATTGTATCCGATGCATGTTCAGTTAGCCTGTTCATATCACTACAGCTCAGTCAATGGAAACAAGGATTCATTATTCGAGAAGTTCAAGAAATAATTGTATACATGATATAGTGAAAAGTGGAACAAAAATCTAAAGGCATGTCTTTTGAAGGGAGCATCTGCCTTTGATATTTTTTAATTACTGATGACACTCACCTAAGAGAATTTGATTGAATGTTGCTGCTGACTGAGTTTTATTATAATTAAAAGCTAATTTGTGATGTCATCGGAAACATGGAATTCTGATCACTTTTATCCTTGATGAAGATTTTAGAAATTTATGTCACACCAATAAAAGGCCAATTAACTATAAATAGAATGGACAGAACTTGCAGCAGTATTGATTCCATGACACTGTTTGAAACTAACTGTGTAGGCTTGGGTCTGCGGAATACCGGAGATGTTGCCTCCGTGCGGTTAGCTTGAAATTAAAAAGAAGAAATTTCAATAACTGTCATTACGCAAATTTCCTTAGAAGTGCAACAGTGCTTAGTGTTTTTAAGTTTAACAACATTTAATTTGATTAGACTTTTTTATGAGATATACTTTTGCTTTGACATAAAGAATATTGATTTGAAAGCAGTTATCCTACTTAGAAAATAATAGGTTTGGTTTTATACGATTGTTTAAAGAAAAAATATTAAAGATTATACTTTATGCCTTAAGGAGACTATCATTCAGGAAGTTAAGTTTATTGTTTCGTAGATACATGATGATATCCATTGAAAATTAAATTCTGAATCTGATACAAAACTGGTGGTATCATTTGAAAGTTGAATTCTTAATGATATCCATATTTTAAACACCGATGTGGAACACCTTTATGTGTGACAGCATAAGCACCAAACAACCCAAATTATTGGTCATTTCACAAGGGAAATACATGTACTGTACGCTCGTTAAGATTTTATGTTACTTTTCCTCGTAAAGTCTTCATGTAAAGATTTCAATCACAAACTATGATTCAAGACACGTACAAGATAGGTTTAATATCTAGAAAAGTAAACCACAGTTTAGTTGTGTGAAATCTGCAGTTAATGTCAGTGAGTGCTATTACATGTAAAAATGAACATGTCAATTTTAACCACATCACTGCCAACACTGGCAAGCAATCCAAAAAATTAAGGTACCTTCAGAATTCATAAGGGAAATAACTCGTAAGAATTCTCAAGCGAAATAACTCTTCAGAATTCAAAAGAGAAAAAATTCTTCAGAATTCATAAGGGAAATAACTCTTCTGAATCTACAAGGGAAATAACTCCTCAAAGTTTACAAGGGAAATAACTCCTCAGAGTTTACGAGGGAAACAACTTAAGAATTCACAAGGGAAATAGCTCCAGAATTCACAAGGAAAATAATCTTCTAAATTCTCAAGGGAAATAACTCCAGAATTTTCAAAGTAAATAGCTTTTCAGAATTCATAAAGTAAATTTTTCAAAGGAAATAAAATGAGAATTTTACTACATTATTATTCAGAATTCTCAGCAGAAATAATCTTGGAGGGTAGAACCAGATGAAGTGACATTTTGATATACTGCATTGTATTTTTATCAAGTCAATCTGTAAATCTTGATTAATCTTAATTAGTTACTTTATCGAAAATAAATGATTGTTAATGATGCCTTAGCTAAAGTGTTTTGTTTAGATTAAATTCTATCTGTTAATTATATAAATTGCATAATTGTCATATGTTACTATTTTCAGTGAAGATACTACACAGAGTTCAATGAAGCATGACAATGGAAAAAGTCCTTCAGCTGTGATGGTCACTGAAACCAAGATGAGAGATGATATCAAGTCTACCTATGTGGTAAAGTTTTCTATCTGTCAGATGTAGTACTAATAGCATAGATTAGCTTTGTATCAAAACTCTGACTACCAGTTTGGCATAGTACATAATTATAGAATATTTAACATTATGATCATTATGCTAACTGTCTATATTTTATCAAGATATTAGGGTTTGGTATCAGTTTGGCATATTACACATAGAATATTTAACATTATAATCATTATGCTAACTGTCTATATTTTATTATTAGAGTTTGGTATTTCCTTTGCTAACTGTCTATATTTTATTATTAGGGTTTGGTATTTCCTTTGCTAACTGTCTATATTTTATTATTAGAGTTTGGTATTTCCTTTGCTAACTGTCTATATTTTATTATTAGGGTTTGGTATTTCCTTTGCTAACTGTCTATATTTTATTATTAGGGTTTGGTATTTCCTTTGCTAACTGTCTATATTTTATTATTAGGGTTTGGTATTTCCTTTGCTAACTGTCTATATTTTATTATTAGGGTTTGGTATTTCCTTTGCTAACTGTCTATATTTTATTATTAGAGTTTGGTAGTTCCTTTCCTGTCTATATTTTATTATTAGAGTTTGGTATTTCCCTTCAATCAAAGTTTAATCGCTCCATGTATGCTTGCATTGCTGAGTGATGCGGATAATTTAAATGCGGTATCGATTAGTGAGTTATTTCAATGCTGAGTGATGCGGATAATTTAAATGCGGTATCGATTAGTGTGTTATTTCAATGCTGAGTGATGCGGATAATTTAAATGCGGTATCGATTAGTGAGTTATTTCAATGCTGAGTGATGCGGATAATTTAAATGCGGTATCGATTAGTGTGTTATTTCAATGCTGAGTGATGCGGATAATTTAAATGCGGTATCGATTAGTGAGTTATTTCAATGCTGAGTGATGCGGATAATTTAAATGCGGTATCGATTAGTGTGTTATTTCATTGCTGAGTGATGCGGATAATTTAAATGCGGTATCGATTAGTGTGTTATTTCATTGCTGAGTGATGCGGATAATTTAAATGCGGTATCGATTAGTGAGTTATTTCAATGCTGAGTGATGCGGATAATTTAAATGCGGTATCGATTAGTGAGTTATTTCAATGCTGAGTGATGCGGATAATTTAAATGCGGTATCGATTAGTGTGTTATTTCAATGCTGAGTGATGCGGATAATTTAAATGCGGTATCGATTAGTGAGTTATTTCAATGCTGAGTGATGCGGATAATTTAAATGCGGTATCGATTAGTGTGTTATTTCAATGCTGAGTGATGCGGATAATTTAAATGCGGTATCGATTAGTGAGTTATTTCAATGCTGAGTGATGCGGATAATTTAAATGCGGTATCGATTAGTGTGTTATTTCAATGCTGAGTGATGCGGATAATTTAAATGCGGTATCGATTAGTGAGTTATTTCAATGCTGAGTGATGCGGATAATTTAAATGCGGTATCGATTAGTGTGTTATTTCATTGCTGAGTGATGCGGATAATTTAAATGCGGTATCGATTAGTGTGTTATTTCAGTGCTGAGTGATGCGGATAATTTAAATGCGGTATCGATTAGTGAGTTATTTCAATGCTGAGTGATGCGGATAATTTAAATGCGGTATCGATTAGTGAGTTATTTCAATGCTGAGTGATGCGGATAATTTAAATGCGGTATCGATTAGTGTGTTATTTCAATGCTGAGTGATGCGGATAATTTAAATGCGGTATCGATTAGTGAGTTATTTCAATGCTGAGTGATGCGGATAATTTAAATGCGGTATCGATTAGTGTGTTATTTCATTGCTGAGTGATGCGGATAATTTAAATGCGGTATCGATTAGTGTGTTATTTCAGTGCTGAGTGATGCGGATAATTTAAATGCGGTATCGATTAGTGAGTTATTTCAATGCTGAGTGATGCGGATAATTTAAATGCGGTATCGATTAGTGTGTTATTTCAATGCTGAGTGATGCGGATAATTTAAATGCGGTATCGATTAGTGTGTTATTTCAATGCTGAGTGATGCGGATAATTTAAATCCGGTATCGATTAGTGTGTTATTTCAATGCTGAGTGATGCGGATAATTTAAATGCGGTATCGATTAGTGTGTTATTTCAATGCTGAGTGATGCGGATAATTTAAATGCGGTATCGATTAGTGTGTTATTTCATTGGCACATAATTATTAAAAACGGATAACTCATCATTTTTACGTTAGTCAAATATTTGGACAAGATTTATCTATAATCAGGTCACAACATATGGAAGTGAATAGTGTGTGTATGATATAAAACTATTTGAACAATGAAACCTTAGATAAAGAGCCTCTATTACAAAAAGTTGTTTTTAGGTCAAAAAGATCAAGGTCACATATGGATAGAAATGGACCACTAATACAATCTCGAATACTATTTGAGCTTTATCAATGAAAATTTCATATGAATAGAGTTCATTACTGAAGGAATGACCTAGACTAGTGATATCACATACATTTATTTATCCCAGGCTAGTGATATCCCAGTCATTGTGATTTATCCCAGGCTAGTGATATCCCAGTCATTGATTTATCCCAGGTAGTGATATCCCAGTCATTGATTTATCCCAGGCTAGTGATATCCCAGACATTGTGATTTATCCCAGGCTAGTGATATCCCAGACATTGATTTATTCCAGGCAAGTGATATCCCAGACATTGTGATTTATCCCAGGCTAGTGATATCCCAGTCATTGATTTATCCCAGGTAGTGATATCCCAGACATTGATTTATTCCAGGCTAGTGATATCCCAGACATTGTGATTTATCCCAGGCTAGTGATATCCCAGACATTGATTTATTCCAGGCTAGTGATATCCCAGACTTTGTGATTTATCCCAGGCTAGTGATATCCCAGACTTTGTGATTTATCCCAGGCTAGTGATATCCCAGTCATTGATTTATCCCAGGTAGTGATATCCCAGACATTGATTTATTCCAGGCTAGTGATATCCCAGTCATTGATTTATTCCAGGTAGTGATATCCCAGACATTGATTTATTCCAGGCTAGTGATATCCCAGACATTCTGATTTATCCCAGGCTAGTGATATCCCAGACATTGTGATTTATCCCAGCCTAGTGATATCCCAGACATTGTGATTTATCCCAGGCTAGTGATATCCCAGTCATTGATTTATCCAAGGCTAGTGACACCCCAGGCATTGATTTATCCCAGGCTAGTGATATCCCAGACATTGTGATTTATCCCAGGCTAGTGATATCCCAGACATTGATTTATCCCGGCTAGTGATATCCCAGACATTGTGATTTATCCCAAGCTAGTGATATCCCAGACATTGATTTATCCCAGGTAGTGATATCCCAGACATTGATTTATTCCAGGCTAGTGCTATCCCAGTCATTGATTTATTCCAGGTAGTGATATCCCAGACATTGATTTATCCCAGGCTAGTGATATCCCAGTCATTGATTTATTCCAGGCTAGTGATATCCCAGTCATTGACTTATTCCAGGCTAGTGATATCCCAGACATTGTGATTTATCCCAGGCTAGTGATATCCCAGACATTGTGATTTATCCCAGGCTAGTGATATCCCAGAATTTGTGATTTATCCCAAGCTAGTGATATCCCAGTCATTGATTTATCCCAGGCTAGTGATATCCCAGTCTTTGTGATTTATCCCAGGCTAGTAATATCCCAGACTTTGTGATTTATACCAGGCTAGTAATATCCCAGACTTCGTGATTTATACTAGGCTAGTGATATCCCAGTCATTAATTTATCCCAGGCTAGTGATAATCCAGACTTTGTTATTTAGAAATCAAACTTATCAACAAGAATATATGTGTAAAATGTTTTACCTCTTTAAAAAAAAATCCTATAATTAAATATATATCTTTTGAGTTGGAAACATATCTTCACTGAATCTACTTGTTACACTTCTTACATTAAATCCTGATATTCAGAAATTAATTTAATCAAACAGGCATGGAATAATGTATGGAAAAGATACGGGGCAAAAAATAAATTTTGGAAAACTATATATATAGCAATCTATTTGAAGCTTTGAAATTATAAACTCCTTCAAGCATCTGTGTGTGCATTATCAAAAAAAAAGAAAAGAAATGAACAGGTCAGGTACCACTTCTTTATCATCAGAAAAAGCAATGAACATTACTTCAAAATTTGTATCCTTTTTAGGGGAATGCAGCTGTTTTTTGGTTAGTGTTAAAATTTCTTGGCACTAAGTGAACATTTCCAAATCAAGAAATATAAAATGGTTTATCTGGTGGTCCCGTCAGCCCGTTTTCTTTTATCAATTTAGTGTGATGTTCTGTAACAAGGTTTACAGTTTGGGCTAATTCCCGATCAATAACTTTCATACAGAGTGATGTACGGTATCATCTGAGGGGGCCCCTTGTGACATGGCCAATCACGGGTTGTCAAATTTTGAGCTCCTGTCAATCACAGAGAGAGCACCATGTACCTTATTTCTTTTGTTCAGCATCGGCCACAGTTCTCCAAGTCATTTTTCGTATGAATTAACTTATCACTCTTTCTGCATACTACAATTATTTTTTTTTAGTTTATAGTCATTCACGAGGTATACCTGGTTCTCTGAAAAATTATAAACCATCGACAGAATGTGAATATATTATCATCGTGAACTGATATTATAAATTATGAATCATCGACAGCATGTGGTTTTATTATCGTCATGAACTTATATTAGTGCTTGGGACATTTACTTTAGTTAGGAACTTCAGAACTGGTTTACAATTATAAAAGATTAGTCAGAATACTGAACCAGAACAAGTAATGTGTGTCTGTGGATTTTGTCAGGCGTTTGTAAAACTCTCAGATCAGGGCTGGCCATGTAACAGACCTATGTGCATCATTATTTAAAAATAATGCTCTGTGTTGGGATTAAATGACTTCCTGTTCCGAACTATAATTAACGTCAGCAGATTAGGGAGTTTTGTTGTCGCCTGCCGCTGACTACAAGCAAGCTAACTGCCACTGGTCCATATTTTACTTCCGCCTTTTTTCTCAACCTCCATAATGTTGTCATTAATTAATCGTACTTTAATTGAGATTTTGTTGAGTGATAATGATTTTCATGCCTCCCAGAAAACAAAAAACTGCATTAAGAAATGGGAAGAAAATGCAAATTTGATTGGAAGCTTGCAGTTTGAGAGATGTACATCTACTAGATACACGCATGTTCACTTAACTCCAGCAGTTTATCAGTAATTCCATGGCAGTATATAAATTGTCTGCTATAGAGCCTCATGAAGTGAGTGTCGCTGTCCGGAGGCCCGAGATTATAGTCTGTTTAGAAACTCGGGTCCTATTTCAAAATATTTTTTATTTTTATATTCTTGAGCTAAATCATTTTTGACTGGAGGGTATATCTCGCAATATAGAATGCTTTTGTTCATTAATTTAATCCTAGGAATTACAGAAACACATTTATATTTTTATTTTTCATTTCATTTATGTCCATGTTGGCAGCCATAAATAACTTTCTGCAGGTATTGAAATCTACAGAATTGTTGTTTACTTAGAATGAAGCCATGTTTTTGCTGTTTGTGTTTATGGTCGGTTGCGTGTGTTACACAGTGTTAATGTTTATATCTATCGTGTCTGTATCTGATTAATTGGAGTACAAACAATTCCTTTGTTTACTGTGTTAATTTGTGCAGCATCGAGATACTGAAAATTGTGTTTAATAGCCGTTTTCTTCATTTGAAAAGAATGATGATCCAAAAATGACCATTTCTGGCCATGATATTAAAACTTTCTTCATTGACGTAATTTCCATGTTAAGATTGAAAGCTTGCCCATGATACTGGTTTCTATTTTGGAATATGACATCACTAAATTAGTTATTTTTAGCTTGCCAGGACAAATACCTGGAGAACAGTTGTCATGACCCCGGAGTCTGCATTACATCAGCTTCGTCGAGCACTTTAAGGGAAAAACTTTTAATTTTGTTATATCTTTTGAACCTAGATATTTCACATATTCCTTCCTCAGGCCTTCGTTTTGGTTTCAGGTTTTTCAAAAACTTTAAACTTGTCGATATTTTTTTTATCCAAGATAAATAATTAGGTCTTTGATATTTCACATATAGTTTCCTCATGACAAGACCTTTCATTTAGTACCTATAGACGTTTGACCTTGAGGTTGGACTTTTCATTGTTAACCTTAATATCTACCTCCTCATCCCAAAATACCAGATTATAAATTTTTCTTTAAAAACACAAGAGGAACACAGGTAGAAAACAGGGAATATTGAAGAAACTAGGTAGGAACGAAAATGTCGATCTTTATGTGCTTGATCATTCAGGATACTGGGGGTGAGGTTGTTCCTAAAATAACTCGAGGCTGAGGATACAAATGAAGAGTTGTTTGATGTGACGATATAAGACATCTTTGTTTGCATGCATGCAGATGATTGTTGACATGTACGTATTGAATATCAAAATTAAAGAAAATGCGAAAAGTGATACAATTGAAATTTCAAGACTTAGCCAGGATATGGTACCTGCAACAGTATGCGTAGATTTAAATTGATATAACATTTTATTTTCTTACATATTTTTATGCCCCCGAGATTGAAGATTGGGGGGGGGGGGGGGGGGGGGCATATTGTTTTTGTCCTGTCTGCATGTCATTCTGTCTGAAACTTTAACATTGCTAATAACATTTGAACAGTAAGTGCTAGAGTTTTGATATTTCACATGAGTATTCCTTGTGATAAGACCTTCCATGGATACCAACAGTTTTGACCCTTTGACTTTGGAGTTTGACCTACTTTTTGAAAACTTGAACCTTGCTAATAACTTTTGAACAGTAAGTGCTAGAGCTTTGATATTTCACATGAGCATTCCTTGTGACAAGACCTTTCCGTTGGTGCTAAACCTTTTCACCTTGGCATTTAACCTCCTTTTTAAAAAAAAAAAATGACATTGGTCATAACTTCTAAATGGTAAATATTAGAGCTTTCTTATTGCACATGAGCATTTAATATGACAAGATATTTCTAATGGTACCAAGATATTTGTCCTTGTGACCTTGGCCATCTTCGGAATTGGCCATTATCAGGGGCATTTGTGTTTCACAAACACATCTTGTTTTATTTTCAATTTATTACGCATAACCTGTTAAAACTTCAGATTATATTCACGCAGAATATTACACAAACAGCCAGACTTGGGACTTGTAGAGAACATGTATTAATTGCTATAATGCAATACTTTCAGAATGCTTGTCCAAATTAATAGTTGTCATTGAAATTATAGGGCTAATTATGCTATTAGGGAACTTTGTCCTTTGATGAAATTAAGATGTGTTTTCCACTGATCAGACAAATAGAATGGTTTCAAAGTCTATCAATTCTAACTGAATTCAAATCTTTCATTAATAAATGCCTTACTTCCCACTGAAGTTATTCTAGATCACCAATTTTTGAATTAATTGTTGTTTCTTCAATTAGCCCCAACCTGATTTGCTTTATGTCGCATTGTCATGAAATCACAATGTCATAATCACAGACAATGACAAATCTCGACACAATCGCAGGTATAGGCATTAACACATCATAGAACTTGGTCATGCACGTCTTCAAATTACACGGCCGGCAACATTTATAGTTCTGGTATTCAATGTTTATAGCATCCCTTATAAAGAAAACGATTTAGCCTTCATCGTCTTCTGTTAAAAGAATCATATTTCTTTTTCTCCATATATTGATGCCAATATTGGATGAATAAGTCTGAAAGTTCCACTTTCTACCAAAGGTGTATTGACTGCAATTTTTATTTCTTTCTCCCACTCACAAATTAAAAGATTAGGGGTATTGTGTCACTTTCTCCCAAAGTATTTTTCTAATAAGTTTGCAAATAATTTTGTACAGTCATGCATACATAGATAGTCTTTTTGTAACAATTAATGTACAATTCCCAAAATAAATGTGTGTTTCTGCAAAAAGGAAGCTTAAGAAACTGAATTAGTATTGGTCATTATCATGACAATGAAAATAATCAAAGTACTGAAAGGTCTGACATAAGCTGGTGGTTGGTTGTATATTGTTTAAAGTTTTCACTCATATCGAGATGTCACCATTGCCGGTGAAGGGCTACAAAATTTAGGCCTATATGAATGGCACTTATGACCTTTGAGCAGGGAGGGATCTTAAATTTATTGTGCCACACCTGCTGTGACACGGGGACTTGGTTTTTGCGGTCTCATCAGAAGGACCGCCCCATTTAGTCGCCTCTTAATGACAAGCAAGGGATACTGAAGACCTATTCTAACTCAGATCCCTACATAAGCTGGTGACATTTAACAATCATAAATGATTGTGACATTTATATTGTCTTTTAGATAAAATGATGATGGGTACAGTTCTCCCTACAGTGTGTTTAACATTCTGCAATGTGCAGACTCACATTTTTAATATGATTAAATGGCAGTTTCAATCTCAAAACCTACAAATCGATCTACACATCCTTAACAGGTCTGCAGTATGTGCATTTCTTGAAGTAGTACTCATCAACATTGAATACTCTTGCAAGTGGCTGTTTTAGAAATGATGAATTTATAGAAAGAAACCTAGCTATGAAAATGTTGCCAACATTCGTACTTTGATTGAACCTTGTGATGGTCAGAATATTCCAACTCCAGCAAAAATCAATAGCACAATTCATAGATTTAACAATTAATTTACAGTAAACCAACTTTAATTCAAGAAATTTTATGTTGCAATTTATCAGCACTAAACTGGTTCATTAAGGCGACAAATTTCCACAACCGAGATAATCTTAAACAAATTTCTACGACTGAGATAATCTTGAACAAATTTCCACAACTGAGATAATCTTAGAAATAAGCAGAAAACATTAAAGGACTGCATAGGGTTTTTTGGGGAGGTGAGACATATTTGGGATGACAATTAAGGTTTTCATGAACCTCACAAAAATTTCTCACATGCGAATAAAAGTTGGTTTACATTATTTAAGTAAAATATATCAATAAAAAATATCATCTTACAGCTATAGCTGTGATCAAAGTTTTTTAAGCAGACGTGTCTGTTCATTTATCGCTGCATGAGCTGAATTCACACACAACATAAGCCTGTCAAAACTGGCCATTATAAGTCCAGTCCCCAGTAATGTATCTGCAGAATCATTGCTGCAGCATCTTTATTGTAGTCTATTGTAGAGAGTTCTATTTTTAGAAAGTATACAAAATGAGTAAACAAGATTACTGCATGCATCACCTTTCTAGTAAACTCCTCTAAACTCTATTCTAAGAAAAGAATATTTTTTCCAGATTCTCAGGAACTAGGTCACATGTGTCAATATTTAACACATTTGTAATACACTACAACCTAAACTTCATTTTGTATACATTTATCATTTTCTCAGTATTACGTTGTGTTTCAGTAGAAATACCACCGAAAATTTCTTTTCCATTCAAAATTAGGCTTATTAGATAAAGCCCTGAAATAAGACACTGGTACTGATACACATTATAACACATTACTGTAATGAAGGATAGCTTTACCATTGTAACTCAATAACACAGGCTTCCAATACGACATACTAGTAAGAGGAGAAAAACAGCTTTGTAAAAATATCTATTAAATGATTACAAAAAAAGTTCAGTGTTTTTTTTTTTTAACACAATCAACACTTTCATGTCAAAATGAACACTCCCATACAGAAACCTGTTAAAATAGCATTCATGTACATTAAAGAGATGAACCTGCACAAAAAAATCTGAGTTTGTACATTGATTGACAAGTAAAATATACACTCATTAAAGATGGCCATCATTGGTCAGCTTAACATTGAGAACTGAACATATTGAAAGATGATGGAGAAAAGACAATTAAGCATGAAAGAAGTATAGGAAAATACAAAATCAAAAAATATTTGTAGGAATGAATGGTATTGATTGTATGTCATTTCCCTCTCAAGAAATTTTTCACTCATGTAGACGTAACCATGCCATGGCAGTGAAGGGCTGCAAAATTTAGGTCATTGCTCGGCGCTTACGGCCTTTGAGCAGGGGGGATTTTTATCACCCCATTTAGTCGCCTCTTACAACAAGCAAGGGGTACTGAGGACCTGTACTCTAACCCAGATCCCCACAGAGTATTGAATAAAATCTGAGCACCAACACTATTAAGCACAGTCCCTTCACTCTGCAGATTCTATCAATAACAACATTATATGCATTATAATGAGAGCAGTACGTGTTTTGTTTGTGAATGGAGACTTGTGTGGCATGTAGGAGGAGTAGACCAGAAACATCCATAAGTTATCTCAGTAAATCTATTTGTTGATTTCTTAATTCTTTGCCAATGATGATTGTTTCACACATTTTCTTTTAAATTCATATATCCTGTTGATCATTTAAACGTTTTTTTAAAAAAGACTCCCCCTAAATAAGTATGTTTTCTAGACAGATCGTGGAAACGGATGGTTTGATTTGATTAGCTTTTTATTCCTGTATACATATATACACAATATACATACATAAAAGATACAGTAGATACAAAACCTTTATAAAACTAGCTATTGGATCTTCCCAGAGTTATCAAGTATTCACAGAGATGATAGTCTATATCTTCCAAACTCTTTGCCACAACAAGTACATCTCTGCTGGCAAAGAGTCTGGGTGATCAAGATTGCAAAAGGGGACCTGAGTTTTAGACTAGCTTATATTGATTGCTAAAATATGAAATAAAATATCCAATTTCAATGGAAATTTTGATGAATTATATCTGCAACATTGTAAGAAAAATGAAAAAGTAGAAATTATGGTGAAGGTCGAGTCTGATGCTTACTTTGATTTGGACTTTACGATGTTGACTAGCCAGAACTAGGAGGAAGCTGGCCATGTATCTAACACTATCACAGCAATATTTTGAAAATAAGGAAAGTGGAAGAATTCACATGCATATCCAGTCATACCTAAACACAATTTTAGTCAGCCTAGTGTTTTATTGAGGCTGTGACCTGTATTTATAAAAATGATCTAATCCATATTGATTGCATGTATAAAAGATCACATTTTCAATGACTAAGCACATTCATAAGTTCTGAGATATCATCGTCGGACAAAATTTCTATTTATAGCACATTTAAGTTGTTAAATTGTTCACATTTAAAATTTTGAGGAGTATGTACAATATGATTCATTAGGTGTAAGAGTATATGTGGAGTTTGTACAATATTTTTTCCTCTAACAGATTGAATGAAATCAGTATCATGGCATGATCGATGGCGATTTCCTGCTATAGCCTAAAGAATCGCTTTAATGTCTTATGTAATGTTCTCCTGTTTCAGATTCTATCAATTAAATACTAGAGAACAAGCAAAAAAGAAGAGACTGACATTAGCGTTTATTGAGAGACAACAAATATAGCTTAAATGGGTACAAAGCAATACTTTGTGGTGGTTTGACCTTGAATAGGATACATAGAAGTGAAGGTCACAGAATCTGTCATCTTGCCTGCTGGGAGATGGAATCCATATTTGTATTCATAACAGAGATGAATATTTTGATAAAATGATTTCGTTCTTTAAATTTCTATAAAATCTCAATATATTGCTATAAAAATTTGTGTGTGTTTTTATATTTAACATATATATGTGACCAGACATGAGAATTTGGGTCCAAATGAGGAAGATTTCAAAATTTATTAATTAATGTATACACAAAGATTCATTCATACTTTTAAAAAGTAATTAATCGATCGTTAATTTTATTCTCTCTTATTTTTATTTCTATCAAAAACGCCATTTTAAAATGCCAGAACTTATATTTTTTTCACTTTCAAAATGGCGTAAAAGTTTACAAAAAAATAAAGTGCTCCGAGTAGTATTGAGCATCGTGCGATGTTTGTGACGTTATTTCTCTATTATGCAATTACCTCATTTGGACCCAAAGTCTCATGACGCGTCACATATTATTACAATGATAAAGCATGAAAGTCCATGTTGTCAGATGATCAATACATGCAGTGAAGTGATTTTCTGGTGTATGACGATAGTGGGTATTATTTGAATGAACATTTCATTGTTTTGTAGCAATTTATGAAAGAATTGGAATCAGAGAGAGAAAGAAGATGGAAAGCAGAGCAAGCGAGCAAGAAATTACTGAACCACATACAGACTTTACAGGGAAAAGGTAAAAACTGAACCACACACATACATTACAGGGGAAAGGTTAAAACTGAACCACACACAGACTTTACAGGGAGAAGGTAAACACTGAACCACATACAACAAATCATATGAACACGTCTATTACCAGGTATCTATTGTAGTCTCTAAGTATTGTCAACATTAGTCTATAGGTAGAACTAGTCCTTTTGCTTGGGAATATTGAACTAAACCGGCAGTTGACGGTTGCCAAGGAAAAGGAGGAAATTTTGTGATGGCTTTCATGGATAATTGTATGTACATAGCATTGAAAACTCATAACAATGATGTCCCACTGATAAATAAGTCCATGGAAATAAAGTCTGGCAAAATATGAGTAAGTTACCGGACATTGTATCAGATGTACAGGAAATAGTAAAGTGTACATAGTAAAACAGAACCCTGTACACACTGTACAAAGTAAGACTGAACCCTGTACACACTATACAAAGTAAGACTGAACCCTGTGCACACTGTACAAAGTAAGACTGAACCCTGTACAGACTGTACAAAGTAAGACTGAACCCTGTACACACTATACAAAGTAAGACTGAACCCTGTGCACACTGTACAAAGTAAGACTGAACCCTGTACACAATGTACAAAGTAAGACTGAACACACTGTACAAAGTAAGATAGAACCCTGTACACACTGTACAAAGTAAGACAGACCCCTGTGCAAAGTAAGACTGAACCCTGTGCACACTGTACAAAGTAAAACTGAACCCTGTGCACACTGTACAAAGTAAGACTGAACCCTGTGCACACTGTACAAAGTAAGACTGAACCCTGTGCACACTGTACAAAGTAAGACTGAACCCTGTGCATATTGTACAAAGTAAGACTGAACCCTGTACACACTGTACAAAGTAAGACTGAACCCTGTACAGACTATACAAAGTAAGACTGAACCCTGAACACACTGTACAAAGTAAGACTGAAACCTGTGCACACTGTACAAAGTAAGACTGAACCCTGTACACACTGTACAAAGACTGAACCCTGTACACACTGTACAAAGTAAGACAGAAACCTGTGCACACTGTACAAAAAAAAGACTGAACCCTGTACACACTGTACAAAGTAAGACTGAACCCTGTACACACTGTACAAAGTAAGACTGAACCCTGTACACACTGTACAAGAAAAGACTGAACCCTGTGCACACTGTACAAAGTAAGACAGATCCCTGTAGACACTACAAAGCAAGATAGAACCCTGTACAAAGTAAGACTGAACCCTGTAGACACTGTACAAAGTAAGACTGAACCCTGTACACACTGTACAAAGACTTAAGCCTGTACACACTGTACAAAGTAAGACAGAATCCTGTACACACTGTACAGAGTAAGATAGAACCCTGTACACACTGTACAAAAACAGAACCCTGTACATACTGTACAAAGTAAGATAGAACCCTTACACACTGTACAAAGACAGAACCCTGTACACACTGTACAAAGTGAGATAGAACCCTTTCACACTGTACAAAGACAGAACCCTGTACACACTGTACAAAGACAGAACCCTGTACACACTGTACTAAGGAAGATAGAACCCTGTACAAAGTAAGACTGAACCCTGTACACACTGTACAAAGTAAGATAGAACCCT
This sequence comes from Ostrea edulis, assembly GCF_947568905.1. NCBI lineage: Eukaryota > Metazoa > Mollusca > Bivalvia > Ostreida > Ostreidae > Ostrea > Ostrea edulis. Next base: position 5,902,075 of record NC_079164.1, read on the forward strand.
GTACACACTGTACAAAGTAAGATAGAACCCTGTACACACTGTACAAAGTAAGACTGAACCCTGAACACACTGTACAAAGTAAGACTGAACCCTGTGCACACTATACAAAGTAAGACTGAACCCTGTACAAAGTAAGATAGAACCATGTACACACTGTACAAAGTAAGACTGAACCCTGTACACACTGTACAAAGTAAGACTGAACCCTGGACACACTGTACAGAGTAAGACAGAACCCTGTACACACTGTACAAGACTGAACATCAATTTTTAACAGAAAAGGGAAAACTGTATTGGGAAAGCTAAACTTATAGAGAATATTATTCTTACAGAGCTAATCATAGAGAAGACATACTTATAGATACTATTCTTACAGAACTAATCTCAGAGACAGACACAATTACAGATATAACTAAACTTACAGAGAAATTTACTCAGAAAGCTGACTTAACTTACAAAGAGAACTAAACTTACAAAGAAAGCTGACTTAACTTACAAAGAGAACTAAACTTACTCAGAAAGCTGACTTAACTTACAAAGAGAACTAAACTTACAAAGAAAGCTGACTTAACTTACAAAGAGAACTAAACTTACAAAGAAAGCTGACTTAACTTACAAAGAGAACTAAACTTACAAAGAAAGCTGACTTAACTTACAAAGAGAACTAAACTTACAAAGAAAGCTGACTTAACTTACAAAGAGAACTAAACTTACAAAGAAAGCTGACTTAACTTACAAAGAGAACTAAACTTACAAAGAAAGCTGACTTAACTTACAAAGAGAACTAAACTTACAAAGAAAGCTGACTTAACTTACAAAGAGAACTAAACTTACAAAGAAAGCTGACTTAACTTACAAAGAGAACTAAACTTACAAAGAAAGCTGAACATTTATCTTCAAATCAAGTAAACAAGAGGAAAGTTAAACTGAAAACAAAACACAAACAAACTCTTCAGAGATGATTATTTTATTCAATGCTGAAAATTAAACATATGGAAGATTAGTAGATGAAATGTATATAAATCTTGCAGAATGGCATACACTTTGGTAGAGTGATACAGACATTTAGTTAGTGCTAACACATGTTAATCCCGACAGTCAAACTGGGGATAATAACACCGTACATTTATATCACAGGAAGTCGTAAAAAATTCACTGACAGAAAAATGTGAACATGAGATTTAATCAGAAGTGCACCTGTTGACGACCTGCCTTGACCCCCGGATGACCTGTGATTTGACAGATGCCCCCTGGAGAGCTCTCTGTGCCTGATTATTTCTT